>NW_027270578.1:0-4934 GCF_030848805.1 Temnothorax longispinosus | reverse complement strand
TATGTTACGGGCAAAGTCAGCATGGTGTGCAGTGTCGGCATTGCCCGGGCAATGTCAGCATTGCACAACGCGACTGGGCAAAGTAGTTTATTAGCGGACATTGCCCGGTTGATGTGGGCAAAGTTAACACTGCCCATCCAGCGATGGCAATGTCAGCAACGATTATCACATTGCGGACTTTGCTCGGTTCCAAGTGGGCAATGTCGACAATGCTAAATCTCCGTGGGCTAAGCTGCGCTAAATAAGGGTAATTCTTCAGTTTAGCTACCTCAGCACAGAAATCGATGCAATTAGGCTTAATCGACGCATTTTTGCATGAAACGAACGAATCTGGCAGAAAAAAGTGTCGCTCTGCCCCGCGACGCGAGATATTAATCGTCAAAGTTGAACCGACGACATGTAGCAACACTGAACGTGCCCTGCGGCCATATGCGCATGCTCAGTGGTCGCACGCGCATGTAAAACTGCGCCAATTTTAAATGAATCAATCGTGCGGAATAACCAATAAGCATCTCGATTCAAGCAGTTAGGTCTCACGCTGGGAGTTTCATTAGTTTAATTATGCGTGGGAAGCACACACACACACACACACACGGGGGGGTGCGAGGGGGGGCCTTCGGCCCTTCCCTCCCCCGCACCCACCCCGTCGGTAGGCAGCGTGGACCTCGCTTTACAACATAAAGTACATGCTAAGTTGTAAAACGAAATTATAAAGTACATGCATGGGGGAGGGTGCAGGGGAGAAAAGCCTTTCTGTTCACGTGCGCTCACGCATGTAAGCCCCTTTGCACCCCTCCATGCATGTGCTTTATAATTTTGCTTTACAACTTATCATGTACTTTATGTTGTAAAGCGAGGTCCACGCTGCCTACCGACGGGGTGGGTGCGGGGGAGAGAAGGGGGCCGAAGCCCCCCCTCGCACCACCCCGTGTGTGTGTGTGTGTGTGTGCTTCCCACGCATAATTAAACTAATGAAACTCCCAGCGTGAGACCTAACTGCTTGAATCGAGATGGTTGGTTATTCTGCACGATGTAACTGTTTAATGATTTTCGTTAAAGCAGGGCACATACACACGTGTATATGCCCTGCTTTATAGAAGTTGTGATTTTCGTTAAAGCAGGGCACACACACGTGTGTATGCTGGTGTATGCCCTGCTTTATAGAAGTTGTGATTTTCGTAAAGCATACACACGTGTGTGTGCCCTGCTTTAACGAAAATCATTAAACAGTTACATCGTGCAGAATAACCAAGCATCTCGATTCAAGCAGTTAGGTCTCACGCTGGGAGTTTCATTAGTTTAATTATGCGTGGGAAGCACACACACACACACACACACACACACACACACACACACGGGGGGTGCGAGGGCGGGCCTTCGGCCCCCTTCCCCCGCACCCACCCCGTCGGTAGGCAGCGTGGACCTCGCTTTACAACATAAAGTACATGCTAAGTTGTAAAGCAAAATTATAAAGCACATGCATGGAGGGGTGCCGAAGGCCCCCCCTCGCACCCCCCCGTGTGTGTGTGTGTGTGTGTGTGTGCTTCCCACGCATAATTAAACTAAAGAAACTCCCAGCGTGAGACCTAATTGCTTGAATCGAGATGCTTGGTTATTCTGCACGATTGATTCATTTAAAATTGGCGCAGTTTTACATGCGCGTGCGACCACGGAGCATGCGCATATGGCCGCAGGGCACGTTCAGTGTTGCTACATGTCGTCGGTATGACAGGAATCATAACCTGATTCCTGTCAACTTTAATGATTAATATCTCGCGTCGCGGGGCAGAGCGACACTTTTTTCTGCCAGATTCGTTTGTTTCGTGCAAAAACGCGTCGATTAAGCCTAATTGCATCTATTTCTGTGCTGAGGTAGCTAAACTGAAGAATTACTACCATACATTTAGCGCTGCTTAGCCCACGCCGCCCACGGAGATTTAGCATTGTCGACATTGCCCACTTTGAACCGAGCAAAGTCCGCAATGTGATAATCGTTGCTGACATTGCCATCGCTGGATGGGCAGTGTTAACTTTGCTTACATCAAACCGGGCAATGTCCGCTAATAAACTACTTTGCCCAGTCGCGTACGTTGTGCAATGCTGACATTGCCCGGGCAATGCCGACACTGCACACCATGCTGACTTTGCCCGTAACATATATACTATCTCTAAAAAATTGCCGTTCGAAATCGGCGTTAAACTGTAAGTTCAAGTTCCATATACAATGTGTATAATCCACGTGCGCAACACATGTATATGAAGAGAAGTCACCACGCTCGGATTCGAGTATATATATATATGTACAAACGAATAGTTCGGGACAAACTATAATGTCAAGATAGCCGAGCTGTGTAAGCGGCAGAATGTGACGGCTAAAATGTCAAGTAGATATAATAAGAAAACTAAGTTCGACGCGGTGATTATGGGGATTTAGCGATTTGTGAGAAGTAATGTGGGATGGTTCGCGCTAGCAGCGATGGCGCTAGCAGCGATCGAAAGAAAAGCATTTAGTAATATTTCGAGGTAGGTGAGTCGCGATGTAGCCAGCGTGAGAATTAGTAGACGTATGGAAAAGCAGGAGAGTAGGAGCGAGGAAGCCTGTGAGAAGGGCATGTACTAGTAGAAGCGAATATGGTACATGATTTGACGATAGAGAGAATAGTGAAACTGTGGATATTTTGTGTATTTATTGAGACTGAGTATTTATGAGTATTTATTGAGACTGAGTATTTATTGAGTATTTATTGAGACTGAGTATTTATTGAAGCTGCGTATCTACGAGAATATCACCAGAGACATTGTAATTGACTATATATCTATATTATCCTGACAATAAAGTAAAGCTGTTTTATACCAAACTCTTACAAATAGAAATTCGGGCGTATCTTGCGAGCGCTCTAGGCAGCCTACAATATGAAATTATGTTAGATGATGGTTGAACTTGGGTCGTGCGACACGCCAATCAGTTAAGAGCCATTGGCGAGTCAACTTCAGCTCAGAATAATGAAATTGATTATGGTCCAATCGAGGTTGTCGGAAGACAGGTCGCAACGGAGGAGACGCTACGATGGAAACCGACGAGACACCGGCCCACGAAAATGTTCACGAACCGCTACAACCGTTGCAGTCTCCACAAGGAAATGTATCCGCATCTCCAGAACTGTCGAATTGTCGACGAGAAAGAGACGCGCAAGGACTCGATGCCAATCCGACGGTCCACAAAAGCCAAAACCGTCCCGAAGCATTACGGACGTTAACTCAGGATATAAAGCATTTCCTTCATAAGTGGGGGGTGTTAGAGATACGTGATGGAAACGAGAGAGATCGAATCGCCAATAAGAGTCGCGTAAAGAACGTTAATACGCGTTTACATAAATACCTCGCAAATCGTTATATTAAAGTCATTCAGAGTTGAAATTGTTTAATAAACATATGTCCGTAAATGCTTCCTAATAGAACTACAACATAATGTTTGAAACACTTTCTGTCAGTTTGATAGTGTTTACATTTTCTGCGAGTCTGGTATTGTTTACATTTTCTGTCAGTCTAATATTGTTTACATTTTGTTTTGAAATTAGGATGGCGCGGAATAACGCAGAACAGTTTTTAGTAATAGTTATGCGTTCCGCTTGAACCTTTTAAAAAGCCAGCCTTTTAAAATGTTTTTAAACGAAAAGTACGCCAATATCCATTACATTTATGGTTATTGCAATGGAAATGAAAGACAGGCAGTTGTATGAGAAGCAATTTTCTAATCGCAGAGTGCCAGATAGGCACGTATTTGCTAGAGTTAACAGAGATATCTAC
The DNA here is from genome assembly GCF_030848805.1 of Temnothorax longispinosus. Taxonomy (NCBI): domain Eukaryota; kingdom Metazoa; phylum Arthropoda; class Insecta; order Hymenoptera; family Formicidae; genus Temnothorax; species Temnothorax longispinosus. Next base: position 1,127 of record NW_027270578.1, on the reverse strand, counting down.
GAGAATCGTTCCAAAAGCTACCGCTGAACGTAAACCAGGTAACGATGATCAGAGGATATGATAATTGAGATGGATGAATTCAATCCGTATACTAGCGTGCGAAGAATATCTAATCAAGCAGGTGTTACACGAATGAAAGTATGGAGGACGTTACATAACTTTGGTTTATATCCATTTCATCTCCAAGGATGCAGGTTCACCAAGGGATTTAGATTCGCGGATAAAGTTCTGTCATTGGCTTATTGAACATCGGCATATTCTTGAAAAGATATTATTCACCGACGTGGCTACCTTCAGTAAAAATGGTATCAATAATACCAGAAATTTACATTGCTGGTCAATTGAAAACCTCCACAAAACATACGGCAAACATTTTCAGCATAAGTTTTCCATAAACATTTAGTGTGGAATTAATGACCACTTTCAATAATTGTAGTTCTGTTAAAAAGCATTTACAGACACATGTTTATTAAACAATTTCAACTCTAAATGACTTTAATAATACGCCCTTAATGTATGAGTCTTGAGTTATGGGTCACCCTGTATATTGCGTAATTATTTAATTTTATACAATTAATTGACTAGTAATTATATAAATTTTTATTACTATTATTAATTTTAATAGTTACGTATTTATTTTATTATATGTATTAAAAATTCATCTTGTTTGTAAATAAATGAACAAATAAATAAACCTATTGCATCGTCCAAAGCCGGCAGAACTTCGGCTAAATCAGCTTCACATTCCATTTTCAGTTGTTTGGCGGTTTCAGCTTGCGCGTTCGCAATAAGCTCGTCTCTCTTTACCAAAATTGTCGCTTGTTTAATAATTGCATTCTCCGTCTCAATCTGCTGCATTGTGTCTGCCGTTTCTTTGGCTGATTCTTCCAACTGCGGTTTGAGCTCTGTCAACACAATCCGCATCCTAGAAATTTGTTCAGCCGCATATTCCAATTTGTCGAGACCATTGAGGTATCGCTTTCTACAGAAAATATCAAACATTTAAATAAACAACGTACATTCATAAATATTAGAAAGCATAAATATTAGAAAGCAGTATCGTAACACAAGCACACAAAAAAAAAGAAAAGTTGTCTGAACAGAATACTCCACTAGGCTATCTTTAT
>NW_027270577.1:0-4972 GCF_030848805.1 Temnothorax longispinosus | reverse complement strand
ACTTAACAACCTCAGCATCAATCCCCCATCAGCCCCACTAGGGCTTTATTTTGTAGACCGTTTGTGACATTAGTAGTTTCTCCAGCTGTAGTAGGATAAAGAAAAATTGATTTGTTATTTATCGAAACAGTTTTTAGGTCGGGACGATTAGGAATGTACATTTTTTCAGCTAGATTAGTGCCTATAGTACATAAAAATTCGTTGAAAGTATTTGTAAGGGTGCAGTCCCATTAAGCACGGATCGGAATGACGGATCGGATTTCTCATTAGAATTGACTAGAATTGAGCGGTTCGTTCCAGTTCCGTTCCGTAACAGTTTTCTCTACCAGTCCCATGTAGCAAAAACGGATCGGAACGTCGCTTCGGTCGCAGGTAAATGTGCCTTATTCGTCGATATTTTGTTATTTTGATGCGACTGAAGCAATAAACATATATTATTTGTGCAATTATTATCTTGCCGATAACATTGTTGCGAGTACTCTGAAATACTGAATTGTAGGAGTAAAAAATATTTTGTAACCAGATTCCGTTCCGTTTTTGCTACATGGGACTGGTAGAGAAACTTTTTACGGAACGGAACGGACATGCGTGATTGAGTTGACAGAGAAAATGTCACAAAAAACGTAAACAATTTTGCGATTAACTTATTATTATAAGACAGAAACTCTACTTTTTTTTCTAAGAATTATAAATAAATACAAGATCGTACATCTCAATGTTTTCAACTTTACATACACATATATGTATAATGTAACAACGAAACATTCATTTTTTTAAACCCGAATATGAACTACTCGTCAGGTTTTATTGAAATAGAAATAAATGTTTTATTTGTTTATTACGTAATGTATAATGTATTGGTAGAAAGATAAAAATGTAATGATAATAGTACAAAATATAATAGAATAATAATACAAAAAATTTTGTCGCCTTTCATGTTTCGCCTCCGCTAATTCTTCGTCTTCTGTCCTGTGAACGAGACGCAGCAGCTCTACTTGCATTTGCCTTCTTCGAAGATAACACAATCTACGCAGGATATCTCCCAACTGCTCCAGGAAATTGTCCACTGCATCCTTCTTTGGCTCATTTTCGCAAAGTAACCGCTGCAATATGTTGTTATGCAGTGCCTGCACATCGCGGGATCGTGCTGTCTTCCTGTAACACAAAAAATTCCATTTAATGCATTCAAAGTAATGAATTTTCCTACATTTTCATACATTGTTAAACAAAGCTGATTGTCCATGAAAAAAGCAACACAATTATAATACGAAGATGTATCAATTATTTATGAAAATGTATGAGACGTGTGTCGATTACCAATTATTCAAAATTAGCTCACTTTTTTTTTTACTGGTCTACAATTAACCCAATTTCCCGTTCTTTCAGGATTGTCTGGCGTGCTACAAGTTATTGGAGAAGACACATTACATTCCTCTAATTCCAAATCGTTCAGGATCCGTGCATTATCTTCATCGCGACATATGTTCTGTGGTAGAGAGCTTGTTGTACTAAAATTGAACAGCAAAGATATGTAAAAAAGTGTACTTTTTTATATATTAAAGCCTATATATGGAGGGGTAAAAGCCATAGTGCAAGTGGTGTAAGTTAAAATTTTTAAAATATTGATTTGTGTACATAGATGCAATCTGTGCGATATATAAATTGCATCTATGCACACAAGTCAATATTTTAAAAACTTTAACTTACACCACTATATATAGCTTTTACCCATCCATATAAGACAAGTTATTACGTACGGGGTTTCTTGTGCAGCCTCGTCTAGAAATTGCATCCTTGAACAGAAGCGGAATGTACTTTTCTGGCGGATGTCCCGCTTCCGCACACGATTCGCTGCGTACGTAACCTTTCATTTTTTTACGAGCTTTTGAATAGCAGCCCATGTGCGAATTTCAAAAAGGCTCAGTGCTGGCTTGGTACTGGTGCCAGAATTACCAGTACTGGCTGACGATTCTGGGCCAGTACAAGCTAAGATCGGGATCATTACTGGGACAATGTCGGAATGATAACACGGGTCCCAGTCTTGGCGCCAACTTTGGCCCGACACAGAGTACTAGTACGGAGACAACACTGATTGCCAGTATTGGGCTAACTCTTGGCGCCAACTTTGGCCCGACACAGAGTACTAGTACGGGGACAACACTGATTGCCATATCACTCGCGGCGTGTTGCTTCGAGCCGCGGTCGTTACCTCCGGCGCCGCTCGAGCAAAAAGCTTTCTAAATCCCCTCGCGGCGTGTTGCTTTCGCGCGGTTGTTACCTCCGGTCCCGAGCGAAAATTTTCTAAGTCGACCCAATACATCCCCAGTACTGAGCCGACTTTCGACCGTAGATCAATATCATTTCTGGCCTTATGGAGAATTCACACTGCGTCCGATGTTCGACGTACGACGATCCGACATCCAATAAGAAATTTTTGTCTCTAATAATAAATTCTGTTATTGGATGTCGGATCGTCGTACGTCGAACATCGGACGCAATGTGAATCCTCCATTATACACGGTCAGTACTGAGACGAGACTCGCCTCGGAACAAAATATGGTTGGGAAACGATGCTCCCCGCATCGACTTCGTTGTACGTGCCTTTTTCGTGTACGTATTCCACAAACGTTTTACATATTCGTACGGACCAAGCGAAACGCGTTTGCACGTCTGTACGTATCGCTCGTGTCGCTCGGCTCGCCGAGCGCACCGAACCCCTATAGTACCCAACCGGCCGGCCGAGCGATCGGCGACGCACGGTCGCTTACGGGCGCCGGAGGCGAGACGCGAAGCGAGACGAATGACACCATAATTCGGGGTACTTGTAACCGAGAGGCACGAACGCGGTCGTTACCTCCGGCGTGGGCTCTAGCGAAAAGTCCCCTCGCGGCGTGTTGCTTTCGCGCGGTTGTTACCTCCGGCGCTGCTCGAGCAAAAACCTAAGTCCCCTCGCGGCGTGTTGCTTTCGCGCGGTTGTTACCTCCGGTCCCGAGCGAAAATTTTCTAAGTCGACCCAATACATCCCCAGTACTGAGCCGACTTTCGGCCGTAGATCAATATCATTTCTGGCCTTATGCACGGTCAGTACTGAGACGAGACTCGCCTCGGAACAGAATATGGTTGCATGGGAGTACTGGTCACAGAGACTGGCACAATACTGATCTAGCGGTTTATCCGTACTGGGGTAGTACCACTCATCAAGTCTTGGCAGCCAATATTGTGCCACTTCTGGGCCATGCGGACAACTCTGGCAGAAGTCCGACATTCGCACATGGGAGTCCCTCAGGTATGTCCATCGAGATTTCATCCACGCTACATCTTTAAAACCTGAAAATTCCTAGTTTAAATAACGAATTCAGAGGCGGGATTCTGTAAATCCTTAACGAGTTTCGATGTCATTGCGCAGCTTTTTAACATATATAATACCTGCGCATATATAATACTAAAACTGTCGGAGTTATGAAATCCCGCTACAGCTCGCTTACACGAATACAAACGTACATATTTAGCCCATTTGCGAGTGCACATTAAATATACATTTATGAGTACATAAAACAAAGTAAAATGATAATATATATATATTACCAAGATTATTAAAGACTTCATCCCACAATTCTCATCGTACACAGGAGCTTCGCTTTTGAACTGGCAACTTTTGATTCCATAGACCTGGTCTCTGCTCTACGGCATCGATGAGCATCTCGTCCATGATGTCTGCCGAGTATGAAGTAGACTCATTCCCATGTGCGAATGTCGGACTTCTGCCAGAGTTGTCCGCATGGCCCAGAAGTGGCACAATATTGGCTGCCAAGACTTGATGGGTGGTACTGCCCCAGTACGGATAAACCGCTAGATCAGTATTGTGCCAGTCTCGGTGACCAGTACCCCCCATGCAACCATATTCTGTTCCGAGGCGAGTGTCGTCTAAGTACTGACCGTGTATAAGGCCAGAAATGATATTGATCTACGGCCGAGAGTCGGCTCAGTACTGGGCATGTATTGGGTCGACTTAGAAAATTTTCGCTCGGGACCGGAGGTAACAACCGCGAAAAGCAACACGCCGCGAGGGAACTTAGCTTTTTGCTTGAGCGGCGCTGAAGGTAACAACCGCGCGAAAGCAACACGCCGCGAGGGGACTTAAGAAAGTTTTTTGCTCAAGCGACGCCGAAGGTAACGACCGCGGCATGAAAGCAACACGCCGCGAGGGAACTTAGTTTTTTGCTCGAGTGGCGCCGTAGGTAACAACCGCGGCACGGAAGCAACACGTTCCATGTGCGAATGTCGAACTTCTGCCAGAGTTCTGCCAGAAGTGGCAGAATATTGGCTGCCAAGACTTGATGGGTGGAACGTGATACTGATATATTTTAATACCGAATATCGCGTCAGTACTGGGCGTGCACTGGGGCGAGACGTGAAGTAGTACTGGGAGTATATTGGGATTTGACATTCGTCGCCATGACATCTGGTGGTCGAAAGTGAAAGCACTCCAGGCTAATAGATCTCGTGGCATTGTACATATGTATAGGCTTGGCGTGCGGTAACTTTGTGTTGTATTTTTATTATTATATATATGGATGTTGAATTTTATTCTCCACGTGGAAAATCTACGAGCAGAATTAATTATTCAGTTCGCGGTTGTGAAAATAAGCCTAACAAAACTTTAAATGTTCGATTTTATTGCTTTCCTAACCTCAAAATGAGTGCTTCATACATGTTAAACATATTTATTTGGCAATTTAGAGAAAATTGATCGTTTCAAAGTCTGGAAAAATGCATTGAAAATGAAGAAAGTGACCCTTTATAGAGAGAGTGTTAGTTGTCTGCGTTATATTTGGTTAAGCCCCGCCTCCATGTCAGAACTCAATATATGTTGGCTGAAGTCGTACCAATGGATCGGCACTGGGGACACATTGGGCCAGTGTTGGTGTGGTAGTGGCAGCAAAATATTTTAAGATAAATAGAAATGGAAGTA
>NW_027270576.1:0-4972 GCF_030848805.1 Temnothorax longispinosus | reverse complement strand
TCTAGCAAAACCACTGCCAAGGGAACGGGCTTGGAAAAATTGTTGAGCTTGACTTTAGTCTGGCACTGTTATGCATGACATTTTAGAAGGTGTATGCAGATACGCGATTTGGGGTTATTTCTAAATTATTTTATTGATAAGAAATACTTAGCTTTAATAAACGTTAATACTAGAATTAAATCATTTCGGTACAGTCACAAAGATAATATTAATAAACCTGTGAAAATCACAGAACAAAACTTAAAAAATAAAGCAATCATAATTAGTTCTGCCGAAATGTTGTTATTAGTAAGGCATTTCTGTTTAATTATCGGCTCTTTTATTTCACAGGAAGACAAATGTTGGCAGCTTGTTATTCTTTTAAAGGAAATAATCGACATTATAATTAGTTCAAGAGTTCATTGTGAAACGTATCATTTCTTAGACACTATTATTAATGAATATTTAACTTTATTAAATAGCAAATTTCCAGGTAAACATAGAGAAGGGAAAAAAACAAGCTACAAATAGTCGAGTAAATATTTCAAGAACAATAGCTATAAAACACCAACTGCTTTTAAACTACAGGTTGCAATATAATATTTCATCCTGCCATTTGTTAACTCTTGGACCAGTTGCCCAAAAAAATGTACGCGAAATACTTTTTGTCAATAATTGTATTATACCTTTTCAAGTAGAATTTAACATATTAGTTGCTAAGTGGATATGTTACAACAATAATATTATTAACAAAAGAGCTGTTATCGTTACATTCAACGAAGAAGGAATAGATTTTTATTTTGTGCACACTATTATTATTAATAAAGAACAAAATAACTTTGTTATTTTAACTAAAAGAATGTTACAGTGCTATCTAGATGAACATGTACAATCCTACAAAATTTATGATAATACTTTGAGTGGGTTTATTTAACTAAGAACAATTTATTTGATTCTGTTGTAACACATTGCGTTAGGCTTAGTGAAAGCGAAAATTATATTGTTAAAAAATGGTTTTAAAGAAATACCAAATAAATAAAATTATCACTGAAAAGTGTGTATTTATATATATAAAATTTAATTATCCTCAGTATTTTTATTACCATTAAGGCAATTATACATATTGCAGCATAGTATGGAGAGAAGACATATTCAGTATGGTAATTTTTCTTTTACATGCGTTCTACATATAGTAAAACGCGCTCTCGAAAAAGTCCCATACTTGATGGAAATATTTACTTCTGCGTATAGTTTTATTCTTTGCTCTCTAAATTTCCTATACTTTCTTGAAGTCTTTTGCATATTATGACTATATCCTAGAGTTCCTATAATAAGAGTTAGGACAAACCGCCGCCATGTACAGCCAAATGATAGCTTTGTCTCACTCCCACTAACTTCTTGGCTGAAACATATGGCGACCATGATAGCTTTGTCTCACTCCCACTTACAGCTTGTCTCACTCTTACTAACTTGGCTGAAACATATGACGGGACCAATCAAAAATCGTCACCACATTGGCTTAACTCTTATTATAGGAACTCTACTATATCCTAGCCGTGCAAAATTAGTATGGTATTTACTTTGTTCGTGTATACTTGTATTTACGAGAAAAATTTTCTGCGTGTATTCGGTCACAGTTAGTTAAGTTAATTAATATTTATGACAAAGATTATAGTGCAGAAAAGTTATTCAATGCATTTAAAAATAAAATGTATAAACTTGAGATACCATTTTCAAATATTATTGCACTAGCATGCGACAATGCGTCTGTTATGACAGGAAAACATTTATCTTTCAAAACCAAACTTGAATCAAAATGCAACAACTTATTAACATTTTCATGTTCTTGCCATTCCGCTGCACTGGCTGCACAAGCTGCATGCGCTAAAATGCCTGATTTCTGTGAAGAATTTCTCAGAAAAATTGCAAGTTATATCAACAGTAGTCCAAACCGTTTTGCTATTTTTAATGAATTTTGCGAATGTTTTCAAGATACAAATCGCAAAATTTTGAAATTATGCGAAACTCGGTGGCTTTCGCGTTATTCGTGTATTGACAGAGTCATGGAATTCACTAAGAAATTTTCTTCATGAAATAGTCGTAATTGAAAAAGCAAAGACTGGGGAATATTTATTATCTTTAATGGAAAATGTAGATACAAAAGCGTACTTTTTGTTTCTAAAATATATTTTAAATTTCTTCAATTCATTTAATGCGTATTTTCAAGCTTATGAGACACGAATTCATTTACTGCAATCTAAATCCGTTAATTTCCTCATGCTTTGTCAAAACTTTTTAAAGCCGGATTTATTAAAACATTTGCTCACAAATATTTCATTTCGCGAAGAACAGAATCACAAATCTCTTACTGATATAACTTTGGGATCAGAATGCGAAGAATATCTTTGCAATTTAGTGGAGGAAGGACATGCAGATGTCACAACTACTATTAGACAAAATTGTTTGCAGTTTTACGTCACTGCTGCCGAGGAAATTAGAAAGAGATTACCCGTAGATAACGTATTTTTACATAAATTACAAGTTTTTCAACCGCACGTAGCTTTATTTGATATTAACAGAGAAATATCCTTTAATAAGCAATATGTTACTTATATTGCAAAAACTTTAAGTGGCTTCGATGAAAATGGTTTAAAAGAAGAATGGCTTACGCTGCATTCCGATTTTACTACAGAAGAAAAAGAAAATCTTGCAAAACTCAATTTTGATAACATGTGGAAAGACATTTTAAAACGTCCATCCATTAATCATCCTAAGTATCCAAATTTAAAATCACTTCTAAATGCAGTAAGATCACTTCCGAATTCAAATGCAGATCCCAAAAGAGCATTTTCTATCTTAACCGGTCTTAAAACAAAGAAACGTAATAGGCTTTTGTCGACCGTAATAAATGCAAATTGTGTACTTAAACCAGCGTTGAAGACGAGGGGGAAAATAGCCTTAAACATGGTTATTATTGATGATCATCTGCAGCGTATGTCAACAGAAATTTTGTATGCTCTTGCAAAAAAAAATTAAAAAGCAGTTTGACATTATACGCTGCAGATGATCCAAATATTGCAGGCCTCTCCTCGTCTAATGATACGCAATAATAATGTCCAAAAGATAATACACTGAGAAAAAAAACTGTTGCTTCCATTAAAGTGCTATCACGGGGTGCCAAAAACATAAGTAGTTTATTCAATATTATTATTATTAGACCCAATATCTGGATTATTAAACCAATGATTAAATTATTGGTTTAATAATTCAGATATTGGGTCTGATAATAATACAATTGAATAAACTACTTATGTTTTTGGCACCCCGTGATAGCATTTTAACTGAAGCAACAGCTTTTTTCTCTGTGTACATTATCTTTTGGACATTATTATACACATCATATTATATAAATAATGTCACGTTCTGTCAAAAGTTTAGTTCGTCCGTTTTTGGGTCAAAACATTCAAGTAATTTACCCGGGATTTGGACCAGGTTGTGCGATTAATCTAGTCCGAAGAGATAACGAATTTTATGTTTTATAACGAGGGTCAGATTTGTTTATTAAATCGAAATTTGAAAAATCTATTTTTAAATCCAAAGGGATTAATTTATATGGAGTAAAAGTGCAAATTTTATTATCTTGAATTTCCTTTAATTTGAGAAATAATGGAAAAGGATCTTGATTATATTGAATGGTTTGTGCTCGGGGGGCGGTAGAGCCGTACCCGGATTAGCGAGAAAGCGAAACTTGAAGGACCAGGGGAGGTGTGTAACGTCTCCCCAGAGCGAAATATAAGCAAAAGTAGTAAAGCGAAATGCGACTCACCGTTCGGAGTACCGTCGGCTCCTGGAGGATCCGTCCTTCCTTTAAGATCGAGGGCCGCACGTGCAGGCGAGGCCGGTAAGCGAGGCGGCCAGGCAGGCAGGACAAGGCAGCAAGCAAGCAGGCAGATATAGCAGGCGAGGCAGTTCAAGTCAAGCAAAGCCAAAGGAGCAAGCAAGCAGGCAAAGTTAGCAGGCGATTGCACTATTAGGGAGCGGGCTCCGTGATCTCTCGTACTCGAATGTTAGCGATATGCGTCTCTACCCCGAGACGTCGAGACGATGAGTGCCTGATAAGAGGTGTGTCCTCTCAGAATGCTTGACGATGAGTGAGCTGTGCTCGCGGCGCTGGAAAAGTGTCGCGAGCGAGTACTTGATCTTCTTCAGGCGGGTGCCCTGCCAGCGTGAGCGAGGGCAGCACCGATTGGTGAGTCGCGCAAATATCGATTCCGCGTCGATCGCGATCCGCCGACGTTTCGCGCGAGTCACCGAAATACATCAAACGATATATAGACTAGAGATGTTCGAAAGACGATTAAATACAGCGCATGAATATGAACAAACTAAACTAATGACTATAATACATATATACATTATATAGCGAGCGCCAAACATACTGCCCACCAAAATACACCGAGTTGTATTTTATGACTTTAAAGATCCGTATCAGTCGCCGGTGGAGCTGGGCCCATCGGCAAAGGGTACAGCTTCACCAGGGGACGCGAGATTGTCGAGCCATCCGCCACTCGGACCGTGACGGCGCGCGGGACTCCGTCGCCACCCGGGTCGTACACCTTTGAGGAAGAGACTCCCCGGGCTCGACGGGTGACCATCGTGAATGGTCCCGCAAAATCAACGCCGCTTATCGAGAAGGGCTTGATCGGGCTAACCATCTCGACCGGTAGATTCGCTATGAAGGGCTGAGAAGCACGCGGATTCGCGCGGAAACAGTTGCAGCCTCGAGAACACGCGTTGCATTGCGCGGTGTGACGTCCTGGGTGATGCGAGGTGGCTCGATCCGGCAGAACGTCTCCGTTGATGGGTTCTTTTTCTTGCAGTTAAGGAGGTAAAACCCCAGGATAATTAGCTGTTGGTCGGCGATGTAGATTATGGCTCCTTGGATCCGTCGAAGGTAGGTAATTCAATAATCTTTATCTTTCTTTTGATATAA
>NW_027270575.1:0-4891 GCF_030848805.1 Temnothorax longispinosus | reverse complement strand
GCCGGCACTCTGGGCGACGCGGGTTTAAGTTTATTCGCGAGACCGGTAAGCAAACTATGCTGATGCACGTAAGTATTCTCAACAGTGTCGACAAAATCAGTCTTTGCGTACTCACTCTCATTGTAGAGTTGCCCGTAACATGCCCGAATGAGGTCATGATTCGACTCGAATTTTGCCCACAGGTCGTCGAGAATGCGGATGCGGGTGCTCACAGCGTCGAGAGTGAGCTTGTCTGCACCCAGCTTCCGGAGGTTGTCCATGGCGCGGGAGATGCGACCATGGATGTCGTGCTGGCTGCTCAGCAAGGCGCTCTGATCCATGCTCATCTTGGCGGTCACTCGTTGAGGATGCACTCCCGAAGTCGCGGTTGCCGGTAGAAATCCGGCTCGAAGGACCAGAAATGTTCGAGAGCACGCGGTTGCGCGAGAGAGCGCGGAGGCAACGAGACGACCACAAAAACAAGGCACAAGTATCGAATTGCAAAATAAACGAATATATTTAATAATGTCTAATATGTACCGGGGGGGTGGTAAAAAATTATATGTCATGGCTTGACAGATGACTTCTCCAGATCGAGATCGGTAAAGATCTGAAAAAAAGTTGCATCCGCAAAATTGATCTTGACCTTGAAATTTAAGGTCAAACTTTTTTATTGGCTTAAAAAATTCTGCTCATCAAGAGGAACAAAAGTCTTAAGAGACCATAGGTCGCAAATAAACCCTTCAACCCAAAAGAAAATCATAAAGTGAAAAAATTGGGATATGTGATTTTTGTCGCGAATATTGATAAAAGAAGTTCTGTCTTTCTCTATCTCGACAAACTGACAAATCCAATTCATGCTTTCTTTTCCCCTCAGGAACAGAGAAACTCATCGTTCCGCTACCAACATAAGCAGTCTATGTAATATGTCTATGGTTGAAATCGATTTATCATTTATATCAATTATATTAATGATATGTGGCGGCTGGCCCTGTCGCGCCTAAGGGCCTTGGCACATAGAAAAACTTAAGCAGTAAGCAAATCAGCCAACACAGTCAAGAACTTAAGGCACGGCCCTAAGCGGTAGCGAATCCATACTGTTGATTTTTACTGCTTAAGTTTTACCTGCTTAAGTTTTTCTATGTGCCAAGGCCCTTAGGCGCGATAGGGCCAGCCGCCACATATATTAATATAATTGATATAAATGATAAATCGATTTAAACCATAGACATATTAACATAGACTGCTTATGTTGGTAGCGGAACATGAGTTTTCTCTGTTCCTGAGGGAAAAGAAAAGCATGAATTGATTTGTCAGTTTGTCGATAGAGAAAGACAGAACTTCTTTACTATACAGTTCTTTTCCTTTTCTTTAAGACTTTTGTTCCGCTTGATGAGGCAGAATTTTTGAAGCAATAAAAAAGTTTGACCATTAAATTCAGGTCAAAGATTCAATTTTTGCGGATGCAACGTTTTTCAGATCTTTACCGATCTCGATCTGGGAGAAATCATCTGTCAAAGCCATGACATATAATTTTTTACCGGCTTTTTCAAAGGAAGCCAGTGGAGCGCGCACAGAAGCTACGGCTAGCGATGCGGTGAAAACGTTCGAAACGCGGAACAGCGGTGTGCAAAGCGGAGTACGAAAGCGGGTTTTCTTTGATCTGCGAGCGAAATCGTTTCCGCGGCGCGGCGACGGTCCTTTTAACACCTCCGAGGCGAAACTCCCTCCCTGCAGATTTCCCAGAATTTCGGGAGGGTGATTGGCCGTCGGAGGCCTGCGTCATGGAGCTGACGTCACCGATTTCGCGTGGCGACCCGACGGGGTCGTCACCTGTTTTCGAGTGCTTTGTGTATAGCATGGATCGTTCCTTTGTTCTAGCGTTGTTATTTGACTTTGTTATTGATGACAATGTTAACGTTTCTGGAAAGCTAATCTCGAAAGATCCATGCTATACCGAATATTTTCTTGACAATTTTTATGCGACGATTTTACGCGAACATTAGTCACTTTCACCTTATACGGCATGAGAATTAAATTTATTGCAAGCGTGCATGTGCTGACATGCAGCCGAACGCGACTTTGTCGCGATGCTACGTTTGCGATCTCAAACATCGGGATTTAAATATCAATTGAACATTAGCATTCCTCTTTTGACAAGATAAACCAACATTCTTATTGACATATAATAATTTAATTTCTATCACCAAGCTTCTTTCAGCGATAAAAATTCAATGCTTATGAGATTATATAGAACGCACTGCAATTCACAATAACCCCAAAGCGAGAAAAACCACCCGCCTCTGCAGGGCTATCCGCACGCGCACACCACTGTCCGTTGCGATCCCCAGCACTGCTGAAAAGATTTATGGGAGCTCGGGTTGATCACGCACACGCACGGGGCCCATACAAATTTACGCGGCTTCCCTGAACAGTAATCAAGCTACACCGCACAGCAAGTCATGTTCGATCACCGACCCGATACACATCCAATGCCATATTGTTAGTCGAAATCGATTATGTGGTAGTGCGCGCCCAGCAACAAGTTCCGCGCATTGAAAACAATGACTCTCGTCGTCCACGATCAGACTTCCGCGCGCCAAAAACAATGACTCTCGCCGTTGACGATCGGACTTCCGCGCGCCAAAAACAATGACTCTCGCCGTTCACGCTCAGACTTGCTCGCGCACGTCGCCGGCCTGTTACCAAGCGGCCTTTTTCTATCTCTCTCTATTGTACATATTTTCTTTTAATTTCATCTTTCTCTACTTCTATCAAAAGGCAAAAAGAATTTGTCTCCTTCTAACTTTTAACAGCGTTTCTCGAACGTTCTTATTAGCTGGGAATCTCTACTTCTATATTATACTTTATCTCTATCTTTCAAAAAGGCAGAAATCTGCCTTCTTCTATCCTCTTCTAACAATATATATCGAACGTTCTTATTAGCTGGTATTTCTCTTGTTTCGCTCGTCAGCATCGAGAGTTGTCATTTACTTACCCTCTAATCTTCTAATTCTCTCTTCTCTTTTTGATGCCCTTCGCCGGCGTCTCAGGAACTTTTCGTCCACTTATTCACGCGTCTCACAGATCTTCCGCAGGACAAGCGTGCCCTGGGCCCATAACCTGTAGTAATAATATCGCTTGGAACGCTATGAGAGATGCGTAGAGATGGACAGGACATGGCACTGACTGTACAAGTTCTTTATACTGTAGGAACTCCTTATTCACAAGAACAACACGTCTTAACTCAACTGTAGTCAAGGCTCTTCTGAACACAACCGTCAACCGTGACGACTGCACGCAGACAACGACCATACGACCGTAACGCACGAGTGGCGCTTAGAACGCGCGCCGCACACGGGAGCTGCCCTCTCTAGAGGCGGGAGCGCATCGCTCGTTCAAAGCCCGGCTCTCAATAATTCTATTTATTAATAAAGAGATTGTAGAAAAACACTCATGAATTAGTACTTATATACAGAGATATACAGAGTGTAGGAGTTTCTTTTAATAAGGATGCTAAGAATATCTATTTTTGTAATCATATTTTGTAATTATTAGTTGTAATATAAATATAAACTTCAGTTTGTATTATACAGGGTGTTAGATATAAAAGTACACAGCCGAATAGGGGGGGGGTAGATTGGGTCAAACTGAAAAGAAAAGTCTTGTACCATTTTGCAAAATTCGCAATAGTTAACGAGTTATTAAATAAAACGTCTGAGCGAATGGGCGCACAAGGAGCGATAGAGGCGGGCCTCGGCGGCTGGCTGGGCTGGCACGGTGCCCGGCGCGCGGCGAGCGGTGGGGGTCGAGAGACGAGCGGCGAGCGGCGAGCGGGGCGCGGCGCGGCGCGGCGAACGTCGAGCGACAGATGTTATACACTGCGGCGAAAAAGTATTAGAGCCAGCGCATACTAAACTTAATTACGATAATTCCTTCGCGTAAACGGGATTTTCCTTCGCGTAAACGGGATTTTGTAGTAACTTACAATAATTTACTCCGCGTAAACGAGTGAATTATCGTAAGTTACTACAGAAGTAACGCGCTCGCGTAAACGTAGTAACAGATAGCACACGTATTGCATAGGCATTGCCGTAGCGTCTTACGCCTTAGATAATATTAATTAGTTTAGCTTGAATTATGTGTAATAGAAACATTTAATTTTAGTAAATTTAATTATTTTGCATGTCAAAGTTTACGTGGTTTACAAAGCTTTACTTTAACTTTTGTTTATGTTAGAATAACTTTAATGGTGCGTGTCCACCTGCGAGTAAAACACTCGAGAGTAGCTCTCGAGATTGATTCTCGCAAATGGACATATTCCTAGAGAGTACCTAACGGAGAATGAATCGCAGCTCTCGGCGAGCGAACTTTTCAAGACCTATTCGCAAATCGACACGACGTTATTTTACTCTCGGAGATCAGCTCCTCAAGCTTGAACGCTGTTCGTATTTTGAGAGCTACATGTTGAGAGTAAAAACCGAGATGGCAAAAGTTTGTTCCTTTGATGACACAAAGGAACTTATTGAATAATGCGGAAATCACAAACTATTGTGGAATACGATACTTTATAACTACTGTGACAGAAATAAAAAAATTTTTAAATTTTTATGTTTTTATGTTACAATAGTTCATGATTTCCGCATTGTTCAATAAATTCCTTTGTGTCATCAAAGGAACAAACATTTGCCATCTTGGTTTTTACTCTCAACATGTAGCTCTCAAAATACGAACAGCGTTTGAGCTTGGCGAGCTGATCTCCGAGAGTAAAATAACGTCGTGTCGATTTGCGAGTAGGTCTTGACAAGTTCGCTCGCCGAGAGCTGCGATTCATTCTCCGTTAGGTACTCTCCAGGAATATGTCCATTTGCGAGAATCAATCTCGAGAGCTACTCTCGAGAGTTTTACTCGC
>NW_027270574.1:0-4975 GCF_030848805.1 Temnothorax longispinosus | reverse complement strand
ATGTTGTTGCATTTTGAGATATATTATTATATTGCTTTTCAAAATATGTTTTCTAATGTCTTCACGATAATGCCCGTAATCTTTTTCATGACTTGTGTTATAATGGCGAGAAATATTAAAAGATTTCATAGAGGAAATTACAGTGTTACATAGTAAACACTGTGGTTTATTTTCCGCATTTAAAAAAAAATCAATTTCCCAGCTTTGTTGAAGTTGACGATTGGACGTATCTTTGCGTTGTCTTTTCGACATCGTTAGTAGAGTTTATAGTTATAAAAGTATATAATAATAGTAGGAATATAAATATTATTCAAAAATGATCTTTCGCCAAATGTTGGTGAAATTGGTGAAATAATACCAAGTTATATATTGATCGGCCTGACTGGCAATAATTGATTAATGTTGAACGATGTTTCAACCTCTAATTTGAGTCCAAGTTACATTTAATGCTGGAACAACATAAATTGCCGGTAACAAATATAAAATAGAAACAATAATGCAAATTACATATTCAACTTACATGGACCATTATGCGTCAAAAGTTATAAATTACTAGTCATCGTTAAAACTTGTGTAACGGGGCGATAGAACAAAGGAATGTAAACTTAGTGCGGTATGACCGTCACGTATAACGCCCGACGAACGACTGATAAATGTGTCATGTCATAAATAATTACAAAATAAATAAAATTGCATAGAATGTAAAGTTTACACACACAGTTACTGACGACCGAGTGCTAAGTTTTACATTCCTTTGTTCTATTGCCCCGTTACACAAGTTTTAACGATGACTAGTAATTTATAACTTTTGACGCTTAATGATCCATGTAAGTTGAATATGTAATTTGTATTATTGTTTCTATTTTATATTTGTTACCGGCAATTTATTTTGTTCCAGCATTAAATGTAATTTGATAAGGAGACCCAAATTAGAGATCAAAACGTCGTTTAACATTAATCAATTATTGCTAGTCAGGCCGATCAATAAATAACTTATTAAAATATTATTCAGTTTTAATAATATGGTTTAAGCCTTTAAGTTGTACTGTGCATACACGTCGTAACGTGGGAACAGTAAGCTCATAAGCAAGCTAAGATGCTAGATGCTATATCCGCTAGGATTAGAAATACGTGTCAAATATCGGAAGAGTCGGGAAACCAACTGGAAGAGTGGGGGGAGTCGAGCTCGAGCTCCGTGGTAGGGGAAAGAGCCACGAGTGGCCCTCGGGCCGCAGGTTAGACAGGCCTGGTATAGGGAAATTGAAAGATTTTCAGCTTAAAATTCCGATAAATAGTTCGGTGAAACCAGTTCCTCAGCCGCGGAGAAGATTGCCTTATAAAATGCGTGATTTGGTTAAACAAGAGATAGAGAAATTGTTAAGTGATGATATTATTGAAAGAGTAAAAGGGCCGACGCCCTGGGTATTTCCAATAGTACCGATAGTTAAAAGGTCGGGAGAAATACGTCTTTGTTTAGATTTACGTGAAGTGAACGAGGCAATAACTCGTCAACGAAGCCCGTTACCTGTATTTGTAGAACTATTTGATAAAGTAAGAGGAGCGAAGTGTTTCTCAAAATTAGATATTCGAGGAGCATTTAATCAAATTGAGCTTGATGAAGATACGCGAAGTATTACTACGTTTAGTACGGATTGTGGTCTATTTAGATCTAAGAGGTTAGTTTTCGGTTTAAACTGTGCGCCGGAAATTTTTCAAGAAACATTGGAAGAGATTTTACGTGATCTTGAGGGTATAATAAATAGTGCAGACGATATTGTGGTTTATGGAAAGAATTTAGAAGATCATAATCGGAAACTTCAGAAAGTACTTGATAGACTCTTAAAGAAGGGCTTGACACTTAATAAAAATAAATGCGTTTTCGCGGTTAAGGAGATTGAATTTTTGGGATTTATAGTAAACGGGTCAGGTTACCGATTAATGCGATCGAAAGTTGAGTCAGTACAGAACTTCAGAGAACCCGAAACGCCAGAAGAAGTCAGAAGTTTCCTGGGGTTGGTCAATTTTTGCGCAGCGTTTATTCCAAATATGGCGACAATTAGCGAACCTTTAAAAAGGCTTACACGAAAGAGCGAACCATTCGTGTGGGGTCAACCACATAAAATCGCATTTCAGACGCTGAAAAATAAGCTGACGGATGCAGAAACGCTAGGTATTTAAAATCCGGATGCGAGAACTAGAGTAGTTGCAGACGCTAGCCCGGTAGGCATAGGTTGTGTTTTAGCACAAGAACAGGATCGACAATGGCGAATTATAAGCTTTGCGAGTCGAAGTTTAACTGATTATGAGAGAAGATATTCACGGACGGAAAAAGAAGCTTTAACACTTGTCTATGCGTGTGAAAGATTTAAATATTGGTTTTTTGGTATTAAATTTGAATTGGTCACAGACCATAAAGCCTTAGAATGTATATTTGCACCAAGATCAAAGCCATGCAGTCGCATAGAGAGGTGGGTGCTAAGACTTCAAATGTTCAAATACAAAGTGATATACGAAAGTGGAAAGAGTAATATTGCAGATCCGTTATCTCGTTTATTAAAAATAGGTAATAACGAGGGGGAGAAAAGTAAGTATGAGGATGAATTGTTTATCGCGTGGGTTGCAAAAGAGAGTGTGCCGAGAGCAATGTATATCGAAGAAGTGGAAGTAGAATCGCGCGAAGATTTGTGGTTAGGTGAAGTTAGGCAAGCGATTGCGACAGGAAACTGGGAGTCATTATCCAGTACGCGGATAAAAGCAATTAAAGACGAACTTTGTGTGTACAATAATGTTGTGTTACGGGGAACGAGAATTGTCGTACCTGAAAAGCTAAAGAAGCGAGTATTATCAATAGCGCATGAGGGACATCCAGGTATTGTTGCGATGAAGGATAGGCTAAGAAGTAAGGTTTGGTGGGCAGGAATCGATAAGGATACGGAAAACTTTGTAAAAACGTGTGAGAGCTGCCAAATAGTGCAAAAGACAGCTAATATCTCACCGTTGAAACCAAACGCGCTGCCGGATAGTTCGTGGGAATGTTTAGCGATGGATCTCCTTGGGTCTTTGCCTTCCGGAGATTTCATATTTGTGATTATTGATTATTACAGTAAGTTCTATGAAATAAAGATAATGCAATCAATTACGTCGGCAGCAATTATTGATAGATTGAAACATATATTCGCAAGGTATGGTTATCCGAATAGGTTAATATCTGATAACGAAAAACAATTAGTGAGCGAAGGAATGAGGGAATACACGTCTAGGTGCGGTATTAAACTTGTTCATGTAGCGCCGTACTGGCCCCAAGCGAATGGGAAAGTCGAAAGACAAAATCGCAGTCTTCTTAAACGCATAAAAATTGCACAGCTCGAACGAAAAGACTGGAAACAAGAGATATTAGACTATCTGCTTATGTATCGCTCATCTCCACAAGCATCGACAGGGGTTTCGCCAGCGGAACTAATGTTCGGTCGAAAGATAAAAACTAAAATGCCAGAATTGCGAGGAATCAGAAATAATCTAGATGAAGCTATTAGAGATAGGTATGCTTGAAAAAAGCTTAAAAGTAAAAAGCGATATGATTTGCGAAACAATGCGAAAGAAAGTGAGTTGAAATTAGGTGACACTGTTCTACTAAAAACGATAAAGCGGGATAAATTAAGTCCGGAGTATAAAAGCGTTAAGTACGAGGTAGTTGATCGAGCCGGTGATAATGTAACGATTAAAAATGCGGATGGAAAAATGTTTAAACGAAATGTAGCGCACGTCAAGAAATTTAATCGTGCAGGGCCTAGCGAATCCGACGAAGATGTTGAAATAATATCAGAGCAAAATGTCAAGGTAAAAACCGAATCAGAGTCGCAGGATGAGTCTGTTGTTGCAACGAAGTCAGAACCAAGTGCTGATCTTAATGTAACGCAAAGTAGGCCTGTACGAGACAGAAAGTTACCAAATCACCTAAAGGATTATATAATGGAGTAGGTTTCAAGCAACGTGCAATTGTATTACTTATTACCAAAGACTTTTGTACGTCAAGACACAACTGTAATATAGATTGTAAGGTAAACGTTTATTCTGAGAAAGGGGAGGATGTTACATATGTATAAGCCCTAAAATGTATGTGAGCGAGTAAGCGTGAGATGGCGTTGCTAGAGTAATGGACGGAAGCATTAACACACGAGACAGCGAGCAGTGAACGTCCGAATAAAGAACGAATATTCAATTACGTATAGTGTTGTTAATAAGTTACCCCGGCCATCCCAAGTATAACACAGAGTATCCTAGCTCAAGAATTTAAGGGATTGGTTTGGATGCATCAATGCCTAGCTATTCCGAGTTGCTGCCAATAAAATTTGTATACGCACTGAGCGACGAGCGCACACGTACGCGTATATGCTGTCTCTTTTCAGTGTAGCAACATTGTCATAAAGGGGACCCGGAGGGACGCTCGAGATGTTCTCAAACACCATCTATCGAGACAAAAGCAACCGTACGGCGGCGGTGACGACGACGACGTTTCTTAATTGTAAAATTTAACATTTCGGACTTTGCATCGTAATATCTCCCCTCATAGGGCACGTAGCGGAAAAATAAAAACACTTTTATTATATAATTCAAACCCAAGCTATCGATCGAGCCTACTTAGAACTTGATCCGTTCACTCGTTATTGAGATCTCAAAATCTCGGGTACTGGCAACTCGTGCGTTCGCGTAAAAGAGTCACGGTGCGGTCTCGCTTTGCGTGTACTTGGCGCGAGACATTACCGTGTCTCTTGATGTAATTGGCACAATTTAAAAATTTTATACATTTTTTTGAAAAATACATATCAGTTGGGTTGAGTTAGGTGACGCAATTTTGTGATATAATAATTTTGTTAAGAAGAAATAAAGCTACTACTACTTAAGTTGAATTTTTAAATTTATATATTGTATATCACTTGGGTTGAGTGTTAAGTAACGCAATTTTGTGATATAATAA
>NW_027270573.1:0-4981 GCF_030848805.1 Temnothorax longispinosus | reverse complement strand
AAGTATCGGTTGTGTCACGCTGTGTTTTTGCTCCTGCTTTGATTTGATCTGTTTTCTGCCGTGAGTTGCCTCCGGGCCTTTTTGTTGCAGATTTATGCAAAGCTTCTGTTGCTTGCCACGCGCCTTGCTCGCTTTCTCGGAGATTGCCACCTAATTCCGAGTATTTTCGTGACAAGCTTCATTTCTGATTCTAACCTCGTTCTTGGAATCATCGTGTAATTCTCGGAATTACCCGTGCGGGACGTTGGCCGATGCTGCGCATGCGCTTACCTTGTCGATCTGCTCCTTCTGTACCTCACTTTCTGCACTGTGCATGAGGCTTTCTGAGTGGCGCCCGCGTGATCCGCACGAGCTGCTTTGATTGGTTGATGCGTGACGCCTGTGACGATCTTTGAGTGATATCCGTGTTTTCTGGTTGGCTGCCATTCGTTTCACCACATTGCATTCCTGCTACTGCTGTCTTGGATATCTCGAGGTTGTCATCTGTGAGCTCTACAACTGCTGCCACCTGTGGGCTTCCGAACCTACCACAGTCTCTTACCTTCTGGACTGCTGTGCTGCATTTCTCTGTTCGGCTCCCCAACCTGCTCAACACATTACTTATGCAGCGCGAGCGCGTGTGCTTTAAGTGTAAGAAGTCGATTGCGACTGTTTCGGTTGAGTGTGTGTGCACTAAACTATTTCATCCCGGTTGCGTCAGGCCTTATTCCGTGACCAGATACGCGGACCATTGCTGTAAGGCCTTGGCGGAGTCATCGGATATTCCGCCTACGCCGCGGGCGGAGGGCGGTGTGCGGTCGTTCGACTTCTCGAACATGGCATCCCCTTCAGGTGTACAATCGCAGTCTGACGATTTGCTGCGATCCATTATATCTAAGATCGATGAAAGTAGCGAGAAATTTGATGCGTTGGATAAGAAGTTCACTGCCATCTTCCAGAGGTCTGATGAAAAGCTTACCGCTTTTATTAATCGTCAGGAGGCTACGAACGCTGATCTGGCGCTTAAATTGGGCCAGTTGCCGCGCGTCTTAGAGCTTGTCGCGAGTCACGGTGAGAGAATTGCTGTGCTTGAGGCGCAGAGCGCGAGCCTGCTGGCTTCCCGGAGCGTCGGTTGCGAGTCTTCTGCTGCACCGCGTGTCCCTCGGACGTCTGAGATTATTATTTCGGGCATTCCTCGTTCTGTCGCTGTACCTTCCAGCGAACTTGTTCACAGTGTTTTTCACGCGCTCGGAGTGCCTAATCTCGTTGCTGACGTCCTTGAGACCCGCGATGTAGTTGCACGCGATGCGCCTGTGGCGCGTGACGCGGCGTCGGCGTCCGTTTCCGCCTCCGATCTGACCGATGCTGCTGGTCCCGGGAGATCGGTGATAGTCGCGCTCAAATCTTGTGAGATTCGCGACCACATCTTGAAAATAATGCGGGGCAAGCCCCGTCTAACTGCGAGTGATGTTTTCCCGACTAGCGTCCCCAGCAAGATACATGTCAACGAGTTGCTTCCGACCCATACTTATAAACTTTTGCGTCGGGTGCGGGTCAGGGCTAAGCAACTGTCCTTCAAACATGTCTGGAGCAAAGACGGACGAATTTTTGTCCGTAAGGACAATGGTCTGCCTCCAATTTCGATAGCCTCAGAGGCTGATCTTGAGCAGCTTCACTGACCTGCCGTCGCGGATGTCGCTCCCCCCACTTCGCGTTATCACATAAAGGTTGCTTGCTTCAACGCCGGCTCCCTTCCTGCCCATCTTGAGTCAATCCAGGCCTTCTTCGCGTCTAATTTTTTTCACGTTATCTCTATTTCCGAGACCTGGCTTCACTCACACATTTCAGATGATTTAGTCCGTATCCCTGGATACTACCTGTTACGGGTTGACAGGGAGGGCAGGGAGGGGGGTGGTGTGGCTTGCTATATTCATGAATCGTTGCGTGCGCGAGTCCTGGCGTCATCGCCTTCTGCCTTCTCGAATGAGCCTGAATTCCTCATCCTCGACATTCGGTGTGGTGCAGGAGCGCCCCTCTTATTCACCTCTATGTATCGCAGGCCGAGAGGTTGTAACTTCTGTAAGTATGTTGACACCCTTACCACATTCATGCATAATTACAAGAATATTATCATTACAGGCGATCTGAACTGCAATCTCCTAACCTCTTCGTATGAATCTAATCACCTCAAGAGTTTGGTTTCTCAACTGTCGCTTAGCATTGTGCAGTCGCAGTCGACTTTTCATACCCAATCCTCCGACTCACTGCTGGATGTTTTCATAGTCGACAACCTGGATAAGGTCTCTTCGTTTCGTAAGTCTGACGCTCCTTTCATTAATGGTCACGATCGTATCGAATTAACCTATTCATTCGAAGTTTCGCCTCTCAAGAGCCGTACCTTAGTTAGACGTAGCTTTAAGAATTTTGATCAGCAACGATTTATTGAGACTGTCTCTTCCAAACTGTCTTCATCTTTTCCTACTGATTTTAGCTGCGAGTGTCTCGGTGAGCCTGACATTGACGGCATTCTGACCACCATTACCAACGATATCACCTCCAGCCTTGACCTACACGCTCCTACCCACACGTTTCGTGTTACTCGTCCGTCGGCACCGTGGCTCACCGATGCTCTCGCTTGCCGGATAAAGCATCGCAACCGGCTCTATAATGTTGCGCGTAGATCTCACAATATTCTTGACTTCCACATCTATAGGTTATTCCGGAATGAACTCACACTCGACTTAAGAAGAGCACGAGAGCGCTTTAACATGGATAGATTGAATTCAATCTCAGATCCTTCCAAGATATGGCGTGAGCTTGCCAATCTTGGCTTAATAGAATCACCTCTTTCTTCACCTCTTAATTTCTTTTCTCGCGATCTTCTGAATTCCCATTATTCCTCTATCTCCAATAGTCATCCCTCCTGTTCACAATCACAATTTTCCGACATTATCTCGTCCATAGTTCCCAAAGAACCACTTTTCAATTTTTCTCAAATTAGTTATGACAATCTTCACTCCTTGTGTGTTTCCTCTTCTGTCTCTCTAGCTGCTGGTTGCGATCATTTACCACTGTACCCCATCGCCATAGCCTTGCCCCACATTGGCAATCTTATTACTTCATTTTTCAATAGCTGTCTTAAACGGGGTTATTTTCCGAAACTGTGGAAACGTGCCATATTGCGCCCTTTGTCTAAGGTAAAGACTCCTACCTCCCCTTCGGACACTAGGCCTATTGCCAATCTATGTGAGCTCTCCAAGTTATTTGAGAAGGTCTTGCATGGTCAAATCGTCGACTTTGTCAATTCCCATCACGTCCTAGATGACCGTCAGTCTGGATACCGAAAGGGTTATTCTACACAGTCGGCTCTCCTTCGTTTGCTTCACGATATCAAGAGTGGCGTTGATGTGGGCGAGTTGACGATACTTGTCCTTTTTGACTTCAGCAAGGCTTTCGATACTGTCTGTCATCTTCTTCTGCTAACCAAACTCAGGAAACTAGGGTTTTCAGATCTGGCCCTCAAACTAATCTATTCCTACCTAACTGGTCGCTCTCAGGCGGTTGTCGATCTTGAAGGGGAGCTCTCTGATTGGCTGTGCGTAACTTCCGGAGTTCCCCAGGGATCCGTTTTGGGACCGCTCCTCTTCTCCTTATTTATTAACGATATTGGCACCTTCCTCAGGTTTACCGAGCGCTTATTATTTGCCGATGACACGCAGATATATCGTAGATGTCACCCTAGTCAACTGAATTCTGCCTTGCAGCTGGTGTCTCATGATGTAGGAGTAATCTCGGAGTTTGCTGCAACTAATGGGCTGTCACTAAATCTCGGCAAATCCAAGGTCTTGATACTCGGCAGTAGACGTTATGTTCGGCAAATAAATCTTGAAGACTTGCCTTTGATTTCTGTCAATGGCACTTCCATCCCTTATATCGCCCAGACGCGAAACTTAGGAGTGATCATGAGCTCTGATTTATCATGGCAAGACCATGTCTCTCACATCTCCAAGAGAGTGCATTTTACATTACACAAACTCAAGTTCCACAAAAACTCCTTGTCTCTCAATCTACGCGTGAGACTTGTTACCTCATTGATTTGGCCCCTGTTGGACTATTGTTCTCTCGTGTACAACGATGTCACTGATGAGCTTAACGCTAGACTTCAGAGACTTGTAAATTGTGCGATTCGCTTCATCTTTAATTTAAAACGAGACGAGCACATCACGCCTTACCGTCATCGACTGGGGTGGTTGTCTGTCGAGAATAGACGGTTGTACTTTCTTGGCATTGAGATGTTCAAGATTACTCATGACTTGTCTCCCGGGTACCTCTCCGAAATTTTTGTCAATCCTGATCCCTCACTTAGAAGATCCTCACGTCTGGCTCAACAACATGCTTTTCACGTTCCTAACCACAGAACGGAGACCTACCGTAAATCTTTTCACCTCGCTGGTACCTATTTCTGGAACTCCCTTCCGGTCAATGTGGTTGCATCATCGTCTATCGCATTGTTCAAGACTAATCTCCATAACTATCTTTTCTTGCTTGAGCTGAGTTCTGTCAGGAGTTCTAGTGCGAGCCTTTCTATTGCCTCAGCATGATTCGGTTCATGGGTGTTAACATGCTGTACATCGTACATATACTGGATACGTTTAAGCTACTCTTTAGTCCTTCTTACTATTTTTCTTGTCATCTGCGTATATGCGAGCTTACTATATTTATCTGTCAATCCTTCGCGAGGGACGAGTAGCATGCTTTGATCTCATTCTTCATCTCTAATTTCTTCATTTATCTATTTCGTCCTTCGCGCGGGATCATCACGTTTACTTTTCCTTCACATATCGCACGATGTACATCCGCAATATTATTACTGTTCTTTATATTTATATTTTTATTTTGTTTGCATTTTGTTATTTTCTTATGTAGCCTTCATTTGTATGCATTTATACATTAATTATTCATGTATTGCCTAAAGCCTATTGACTATGGCATAATAAATAAT
>NW_027270572.1:0-53163 GCF_030848805.1 Temnothorax longispinosus | reverse complement strand
ATCTAAATTCTAAATTCTAAATTCTTTATATATTATTTATTTTAAAAATATCTGTATCTGTTAGTGAATCCCGATTTTCTTTCCTCTATCCTTTATATAAAAGATATCTAATTACGACAATAGATGTCAACTCCTTTCTCATAGTAAGAATTAAATCATGACTATTTATAATTTCACCAAGAATCTTAAAAATATAAAGAATCTTAAATAAATTAATCTGTACAGTAAGCTAATTCGATAAATTAAACTACTCAGTAATTCTAAATTCTAAATTCTAAATTCTAAATTCCAAATTCCAAGTTCCAAACTCCAAATTCTAAATTCTAAATTCTAAATTCTAAATTTTAAATTTTAAATTCTTTATATATATTATTTATTTTAAAAATATCTGTATCTGTTAGTGAATCCCGATTCTCTTTCCTCTATCCTTTATATAAAGATATCTAATTACGACAAATAGATGTCGACTCCTTTCTCATAGTAAGAATTAAATCATGATTATCTATTATTTCACCAATAATCTTAAGAATATAAAGAATCTTAAATAAATTAATCTGTACAGTAAGATAATTCGATAAATTAAACTACTCAGTAATTCTAAATTCTAAATTCTAAATTCTAAATTCTAAATTTTAAATTCCAAATTCCAAACTCCAAATTCTAAATTCCAAATTCCAAATTCTAAATTCTAAATTCCAAATTCCAAATTCCAAATTCCAAATTTCCAAATTCCATATTCTAAATTCTAAATTCTTTATATATTATTTTATTTTAAAACAATCTGTATCTGTTAGTGAATCCCGATTCTCTTTCCTCTACCCTTTATATAAAAGATATCTAATTACGACAAATAGATGTCAACTCCTTTCTCATAGTAAAAATTAATCATGATTATTATTATTTCACCAAGAATCTTAAGAATATAAAGAATCTTAAATAAATTAATCTGTACAGTAAGATAATTCGATAAATTAAACTACTCAGTAATTCTAAATTCTAAATTCTAAATTCTAAATTCCAAATTCCAAATTCCAAATTCTAAATTCTAAATTCTAAATTCTAAATTCTTATATATATTATTTATTTTAAAACAATCTGTATCTGTTAGTGAATCCCGATTTTCTTCCTCTATCCTTTATATAAAAGATATCTAATTTCGACAAATAGATGTCAACTCCTTTCTCATAGTAAGAATTAAATCATGACTATTTATAATTTCACCAAGAATCTTAAAAATATAAAGAATCTTAAATAAATTAATCTGTACAGTAAGCTAATTCGATAAATTAAACTACTCAGTAATTCTAAATTCTAAATTCTAAATTCTAAATTCTAAATTCCAAATTCCAAGTTCCAAATTCCAAATTCTAAATTCTAAATTCTAAATTCTAATTCTAAATTCTAAATTCTTTATATATATTATTTTTTAGAAATATCTGTATCTGTTAGTGAATCCCGATTCTCTTTCCTCTATCCTTTATATAAAAGATATCTAATTACGACAAATAGATGTCAATTCCTTTCTCATAGTAAGAATTAATCATGACTATTTATAATTTCACCAAGAATCTTAAAAATATAAAGAATCTTAAATAAATTAATCTGTACAGTAAGCTAATTCGATAAATTAAACTACTCAGTAATTCTAAATTCTAAATTCTAAATTCTAAATTCCAAATTCCAAGTTCCAAATTCCAAATTCTAAATTCTAAATTCTAAATTCTAAATTCTAAATTCTTTATATATTATTTATTTTAAAAATATCTGTATCTGTTAGTGAATCCCGATTCTCTTTCCTCTATCCTTTATATAAAAGATATCTAATTACGACAAATAGATGTCGACTCCTTTCTCATAGTAAGAATTAAATCATGATTATCTATTATTTCACCAATAATCTTAAGAATATAAAGTATCTTAAATAAATTAATCTGTACAGTAAGATAATTCAATAAATTAAACTACTCAGTAATTCTAAATTCTAAATTCTAAATTCTAAATTCCAAATTCCAAGTTCCAAATTCCAAATTCCAAATTCTAAATTCTAAATTCTAAATTCTTATATATATATATTTATTTTAAAACAATCTGTATCTGTTAGTGAATCCCGATTCTCTTTCCTCTATCCTTTATATAAAAGATATCTAATTACGACAAATAGATGTCAACTCCTTTCTCATAGTAAGAATTAAATCATGACTATTTATTATTTCACCAAGAATTTTAAGAATATAAAGAATCTTAAATAAATTAATCTGTACAGTAAGATAATTCGATAAATTAAACTACTCAGTAATTCTAAATTCTAAATTCTAAATTCCAAATTCCAAGTACCAAATTCCAAATTCTAAATTCTAAATTCTAAATTCTAAATTCTAAATTCTAAATTCTTTATATATATTATTTATTTTAAAAATATCTGTATCCGTTAGTGAATCCCGATTCTCTTTCCTCTATCCTTTATATAAAAGATATCTAATTACGACAAATAGATGTCAACTCATTTCTCATAGTAAGAATTAAATCATGACTATTTATAATTTCACCAAGAATCTTAAAATATAAAGAATCTTAAATAAATTAATCTGTACAGTAAGCTAATTCGATAAATTAAACTACTCAGTAATTCTAAATTCTAAATTCTAAATTCCAAATTCCAAGTTCCAAATTCCAAATTCTAAATTCTAAATTCTAAATTGTAAATTCTAAATTCTAAATTCTTTATATATATTATTTATTTAAAAATATCTGTATCTGTTAGTGAATCCCGATTCTCTTTCCTCTATCCTTTATATAAAAGATATCTAATTACGACAAATAGATGTCGACTCCTTTCTCATAGTAAGAATTAAATCATGATTATCTATTATTTCACCAATAATCTTAAGAATATAAAGAATCTTAAATAAATTAATCTGTACAGTAAGATAATTCGATAAATTAAACTACTCAGTAATTCTAAATTCTAAATTCTAAATTCTAAATTCCAAATTCCAAATTCCAAATTCTAAATTCTAAATTCTAAATTCTAAAATCTAAATTTTAAATTCTTTATATATATTATTTATTTTAAAAGGAGTTGACATCTATTTGTCGTAATTAGATATCTTTTATATAAAGATAGAGGAAAGAGAATCGGGATTCACTAACAGATACAGATTGTTTTAAAATAAATAATACATATAAAGAATTTAGAATTTAGAATTTAAAATTGGAATTACTGAGTAGTTTAATTTATCGAATTATCTTATTGTACAGATTACTTTGTTTAAGATTCTTTATATTCTTAAGATTCTTGGTGAAATAATAGATAGTCATGATTTAATTCTTACTATGAAAAAGGAGTTGACATCTATTTGTCGTAATTAGATATCTTTTATATAAAGGATAGAGGAAAGAGAATCGGGATTCACTAACAGATACAGATATTTTAAAATAAATAATATATAAAGAATTTAGAATTTAGAATTTAGAATTTAGAATTTAGAATTTGGAATTTGGAACTTGGAATTTGGAATTTAGAATTTAGAATTTAGAATTTAGAATTACTGAGTAGTTTAATTTATCGAATTAGCTTACTGTACAGATTAATTTATTTAAGATTCTTTATATTTTTAAGATTCTTGGTGAAATTATAAATAGTCATGATTAATTCTTACTATGAGAAAGGAGTTGACATCTATTTGTCGTAATTAGATATCTTTTATATAAAGGATAGAGGAAAGAGAATCGGGATTCACTAACAGATACAGATATTTCTAAAATAAATAATATATATAAAGAATTTAGAATTTAGAATTTAGAATTTGGAAGTTGGAATTTGGAATTTAAAATTTAGAATTTAGAATTACTGAGTAGTTTAATTTATCGAATTATCTTACTGTACAGATTAATTTATTTAAGATTCTTTATATTCTTAAGATTCTTGGTGAAATAATAGATAGTCATGATTTAATTCTTACTATGAAAAAGGACATCTATTTGTTGTAATTAGATATCTTTTATTATAAAAAATAGAGGAAAGAGAATCGGGATTTACTAACAGATACAGATTGTTTTAAAATAAATAATATATATAAAGAATTTAGAATTTAGAATTTAGAATTTAGAATTTAGAATTTGGAAGTTAGAATTTGGAATTTGGAATTTGGAATTTAGAATTTAGAATTTAGAATTACTGAGTAGTTTAATTTATCGAATTATCTTACTGTACAGATTAATTTATTTAAGATTCTTTATATTTTTAAGATTCTGGTGAAATAATAAATAGTCATGATTTAATTCTTACTATGAGAAAGGAGTTGACATCTATTTGTCGTAATTAGATATCTTTTATATAAAAAATAGAGGAAAGAGAATCGGGATTTACTAACAGATACAGATTGTTTTAAAATAAATAATATATATAAAGAATTTAGAATTTAGAATTTAAAATTTGGAATTTGGAACTTGGAATTTGGAATTTAGAATTTAGAATTTAGAATTTAGAATTTATAATTACTGAGTAGTTTAATTTATCGAATTATCTTACTGTACAGATTAATTTATTTAAGATTCTTTATATTCTTAAGATTATTGGTGCAATAATAGATAGTCATGATTTAATTCTTACTATGAGAAAGAGGTTGACATCTATTTGTCGTAATTAGATATCTTTTATATAAAGGATAGAGGAAAGAGAATCGGATTCACTAACAGATACAGATATTTCTAAAATAAATAATATATATAAAGAATTTAGAATTTAGAATTTAGAATTTGGAATTTGGAATTTGGAACTTGGAATTTGGAATTTGGAATTTAGAATTTAGAATTTAGAATTTAAAATTTAGAATTACTGAGTAGTTTAATTTATCGAATTATCTTACTGTACAGATTAATTTATTTAAGATTCTTTATATTCTTAAGATTCTTGGTGAAATAATAAATAGTCATGATTTAATTCTTACTATGAGAAAGGAGTTGACATCTATTGTCGTAATTAGATATCTTTTATATAAAGGATAGAGGAAAGAGAATCGGGATTCACTAACGGATACAGATATTTCTAAAATAAATAATATATATAAAAAATATAAAATTTAGAATTTAGAATTTAGAATTTAGAATTTAGAATTTGGAATTACTGAGTAGTTTAATTTATCGAATTATCTTATTGTACAGATTACTTTGTTTAAGATTCTTTATATTCTTAAGATTCTTGGTGAAATAATAATGGTCATGATTTAATTCTTACTATGAGAAAGGAGTTATCTATTTGTCGTAATTAGATATCTTTTATATAAAGGATAGAGGAAAGAAAATCGGGATTCACTAACAGATATAGATATTTCTAAAATAAATAATATATATAAAGAGTTTATAATTTATAATTTAGAATTTAGAATTTGGAAGTTGGAATTTGGAATTTGGAATTTGGAATTAGAATTTAGAATTTGGAATTTAGAATTTAGAATTTAGAATTACTGAGTAGTTTAATTTATCGCATTATCTTACTGTACAAATTAATTTATTTAAGATTCTTTATATTCTTAAGATTCTTGGTGAAATAATAAATAGTCATGATTTAATTCTTACTATGAGAAAGGAGTTGACATCTATTTGTCGTAATTAGATATCTTTTATATAAAGGATAGAGGAAAGAGAATCGGGATTCACTAACAAATACAGATATTTTTAAAATAAATAATATATATAAAGAATTTAGAATTTAGAATTTTGAATTTAGAATTACTGAGTAGATTAATTTATCGAATTATCTTACTGTACAGATTAATTTATTTAAGATTCTTTATATTTTTAAGATTCTTGGTGAAATAATAGATAGTCATGATTTAATTCTTACTATGAGAAAGGAGTTGACATCTATTTGTCGTAATTAGATATCTTTTATATAAAGGATAGAGGAAAGAGAATCGGGATTCACTAACAGATACAGATATTTCTAAAATAAATAATATATATAAAGAATTTAGAATTTAGAATTTAGAATTTGGAAGTTGGAATTTGGAATTTAAAATTTAGAATTTAGAATTTAAAATTTAGAATTTAGAATTTAGAATTACTGAGTAGTTTAATTTATCGAATTATCTTACTGTACAGATTAAATTCCAAAACATTTTTGAAATTTAGAACTGGAACAAGCAATATCTTTTGCTTAATTATTATGACAGTAATTTATAAATATGACGAGTGAATTAAATTAAATTAAATATTAACTTAGCAAATAACTAATCGTCGTTTTTTATTAAATTTTTAGGGTGATTCCGGTGGTCCTCTTGTTGCTAGAGGTATAAGTGTTATAAGAATTTCTGAGACTACTGTGTTTTAAATATCTTATGTTCACAATTCAATATTTAAGACATTATCAATGATTATCATAAAATAAAAATTTATTATACACATAAAACGTACAAAAATGTCTTAATTTTAGATTAAATAACTTTTTAATTCTTAATGGCTATACACATTAATACGTTTATATCTAATAACTTTACTTGGCACTTGAAATATATTTACTGGTACAGGCAAAACTGCTCTTTGTCATAATAGTATATTACACTACAAGGGCCGAAAGTTGAATTTTCGGCCTTGCGCGTCATGATGCCCCGAGGCGAAGCCGAGGCATCATGACGAGCAGGAGGACCGAGATTTCAACTTTTGGCCCGCGTAGTGTATACGATTTTTCTTCATAGCCGGTCGAAAGTACGTTATTAATTTTACTTTTTTTAACTTTAAATGTTAATAGATATTTTAAACAGAAAATTTTGTATTCTAACTGTCCTCTTATCGTTTTATACATGTTAAAAAGCTGATTAATTTTAATTTTTGTTACTTGTATATCTCTAACATTAACGGTTAACAATTTGCGATATAATATAAAGTGTTAAATAACTCTATTACAAGAGAAAAAGAAATGTTATTTGTTTACGTCAAACTTTAAAATGTTGAATGGCTAGATGTGCAAATGGCAATCAAATATTTTGAACACTTTGCTAAAATTATAAATATTTTTTTATAAATTATCAGCGTAGTCACTAGTATATTAGTCTTTTCTTATGTTTGAGGAATTCAATGAGCAAACTCACATCAAAGAGCACTGTCATCTAACGAATTATTTATATCGTTTCTATCGTCTTCATCTTCAATATCGCTTCTATCGTCTTCAATTTGCTCCTGCAATAAAACATAATATATAAATTCTCTTATTATTAATAATGTGTAAAGTAGTAATTATTTCAATACAATATTAATACAATATTGTAGGCAACATTACCTGTAGTACTTCAACAAGTGTTCTCATCTCATCCAACATTTCCTTGTAAACATGATTTTCCTCTCCTAATTTTTCAATCTGTTGTACGAGCTTTTTATTTTCTTCTAAGGCATCCACAAGTGCCGTTTGTCTTTTTTCAGCCATTATTTGCCAATAGTTCTCACTAGGATTGTCTAAATCAGATAAAATACTTTGATAAAAGTTTATCCTTTTGACAAAATCCAGATTTAAAATAAATATCAAAAGAATATGGAAAGCAAAGAAAAAAATGCTATTTTGAGTATACCTGATGTTAAATCTTCTACTTCAATTTGTATCTTCTCTCGTGTAGTTTGGACAGCCTTATTCTTCTTAGTTACTTTTGTGCATTTTAAAGTATCTTTTTCCCCTGTATTTGTTACATCCCTAAAGGTTATTCTACATAGAAGTCGTAGTCGTGAGTTGTAAGAAATTGACCAATCACATTTGAAGTTGAGGAGAATATTCAATCTGTGATTGGTCAATTTCTTACAACTCACGAAACTTCTATGTAGAATAACCTTAAGAAACACACCGTACTTACAATCTATACTTCTAACCCTTTCATAATGCGTTGTCATAATAAATGCTTGTTTGAAGATAACTTACTGTTTCGTTTTTGCCTCTTTCGATTTGCAAGATCTGAGAGTCCTGTTAGCACCAACCAAAGTGTCTTTATCGGTGGCTGCTGGCTGCAGTGTGTGCAAAGGTTTCCTGTCCTTGATCTGTCGACAAGGAAAAAAAAAACAAGAATTATCACCCCTCTATTTCATTCTTTCTCCTTTTGTATTCTGATTATGTAAACGGTCCTCTTTATTTGAAAAATAATATATATTTTATGTTTAAAATATGCTTAGTTCCTCTTTTCGTTTTTGCCAGTATATTCACTATTAACTTATATTCATTGGCTTTAGATTCAGTTAACGCATCACCAAAATTTCAAGCACATTTTAGGCTCTGTATGACACCGGAAATAAGTTGGCAATGCAAGTTCATATTTTTAATTTACTATAGCTCAAACGATTGCTCCCTAATTGCTCCCTCAGAATCGACGATTGCTCCCCTTTTAAGATTATTATTTTTCGAGATATTTAATAAAAACGAAAAATTTTTAATTTTTATTGAAAAACATTTATAATAACTCTATGCAACTTTATAGGGCATAGAACGATTGCTCCTTCATTGCTCCTTATTGCTCCATCATAATTTTAATGATTTATTGCATTTTTATTGAAAAAATAACAAATTAATCATTTCACAAGGCCGCCTATTGTAACTATGGCTCGGCAGCGCATGCGCATGCTACCATAACTATGCGCATGCGCGATGGTATCTGTTAGAGCTTTTACGGATACCATAGCGCATGCGCGTATGGCTTCTGCTTTCTGCTCATGGCTCCTGCAATTTTATGTGCTTCCATCTTAACTATTTCTCGCTTCGCTCTATTGGGATTTTTAATCGCTCCATTCGTATAATTAATTTTGTATGATATTTTAGCAGAGAACTGTTTATTTTCTTGGAAAAATACATTTCTCACAGTCTTCTGCAAGTATATCCAGCATTGTGCATGAGCCCTTATTGACGTTAGGCTTAGTTTCCACGCGTCGCGTCATCTGTCGTTAAAGCCTCTTGCACAATGCCAGGCAACGGGCAATAGGAACAGGGAATAGAAATCAGAAATCATGTATAAATGCAGAATAAACAGTGACACAATCAATAGACACAGAGTTTCAGTCACGTTGGAAATTCTGTGCCTATTGCCTGTTGCCAACCAATCATAGCATTCGAACTTTTTAGGTTGTAATTAACGATTTTTTTAGTTATTTCCTGTTCCTATTGCCTGTTGTCTGGCATTGGGCAAGGGGCTTAACCAATCTAAACATCCCATTACAAATAATGTAATAAAATAAGATGTTTTGATTGGGCGCGACGGATAACGCGATGCAAGAACTGTGTCCAAGTTTCGATTTAAAGTCCGGTGTCCACGATGCTAGAACTGTGTCCAAGTTTTGGTTTAAGCCAATCATCTTGCAGCTCTTTCAGAAAAGTAGCAGTTTCATTGGCTTAAACCGAAACTTGGACACAGTTCTTGCATCGTGGACACCGGGCTTAAGCCAATCAACTTGCAGCTCTTACAGAAAAGTAGCAGTTTCATTGGCTTAAACCGAAACTTGGACCCAGTTCTTGCATCGTGGACACCGGGCTTTAGGCCCGGTCTACAATGGATGTCGAAAGTCGGAGTCGTAAGAAATTGACCAATCACAATCTATTATTCTCCTTGCGGTCGAAAAATAATGAATGGTCAATTGATTGGTCAATTTCTTACGACTCCGACTTCCGACATCCATTGTAGACCGGGCCTTATCCGTCGCGACCAATCAAAACATCCCATTTTGATCCCGTCACAAGTAATGTAATAAAATGGGATGTGTTGATTGGTTAACTTGTGATGACGGGACGCGTGACGCACTCAGTGAAAACTCGGCCTTAGTGCCCATCTACAATGACTACAATAGGTGTTTTAAGCCCTAAGGGTGCCTCCCCATGCAAGACGGAATCTCGGAATCATTCTGATTGGTTAATCCATGAGGCTATTGGTTAGCCTCATGAGACTAACCAATCAGAATGA
Source organism: Temnothorax longispinosus (assembly GCF_030848805.1). Lineage (NCBI taxonomy): Eukaryota > Metazoa > Arthropoda > Insecta > Hymenoptera > Formicidae > Temnothorax > Temnothorax longispinosus. Next base: position 43,240 of record NW_027270572.1, on the reverse strand, counting down.
TTCCGAGATTCCGTTTTCCGCGATTCCGTCTTGCATGGGGAGGCACCCTAAGCCTTAAGAAATTGTTCAATCACAATTGAATTTGAGGAGAATAAATTGACTGTGATTGGTCAATTTCTTAGGGCTTAGGGCTTAAAACACCTATTGTAGATGGGCACTTAAGCCTTGTGTCCACATTGTTAGAACTGCGTCCGAGTTTTGGTTTAAGCCAATCAACTTGCAGCTCTTACAGTAAAGCAGCAGTTTCATTGGCTTAAACCGAAACCGAACGCAGTTCTAGCATCGTGGACCAAGGCTTTAAGCTATATCCACACAAACTTGCATGAGCCCATAAACATAAGCATAAGAGAATTGATTGGTCCATATGTATGTGCATAATGAAATAGACCAATCAGTTTTCTTATGCTTACGTATTATGCGTTATGCAAAAGTCTGTGTTTCTCGCTTTAAGGCCATTGCACGTAACAAAGTTTTAATTTTAATCGTAAGGCCGTAAGAAAATAAGACAAATCACACTCAATTATTCTTCAAGCGCGAGGAGAATAATCGACTGTGATTGGTCTATTAATTGTTTACAGCCTTACGATTATGACTAAAACTTTGTTACGTGCAAGGGCCTTTAAGAACGTTGCGGACGTTAAGTGAAACGCACTCATAAAAAATTTTGATTGGTTGATACCGTTCAGGCGTAAACATAATGCAAAACACAAAGCAATAAATTTTCAACCTATCGGAAGCCGTGTATCAATGCATTCTGTTCCTATTCCCTATTTCTATTGCTTGTATTGTGTTGCGCCCCTAAAGCCCCTTGCACAATGCCAGACAACAGGCAATAGGAACAGGAAATAACCAAAAAATTGTTAATTACAACCTAAAAAGTTTAAATGCTATGATTGGTTGGCAACAGGCAATAGGCACAAAATTTCCAACGTGACGGAAACTCTGTGTCTATTGCCTGTGTCACTGTTTATTATTCTGCATTATACATGATTTCTAATTTCTATGCCCTGTTCCTATTGCCCGTTGCCTGGCATTGTGCAAGAGGCTTTAACGACAGATGACGCGACACGTGGAAACTAAGCCTAACGTCAATAAGGGCTCATGCACAATGCTGACAGGTGGGCAATTAAGGAGCAATCGTTTTATGTTGGATATACTTGCAGAAGACTGTGAGAAATGTATTTTTCCAAGAAAATAAACAGTTCTCTGCTAAAATATCATACAAAATTAATTATACGAATGGAGCGATTAAAAATCCCAATAGAGCGAAGCGAGAAATAGTTAAGATGGAAGCACATAAAATTGCAGGAGCCATGAGCAGAAAGCAGAAGCCATACGCGCATGCGCTATGGTATCCGTAAAAGCTCTAACAGATACCATCGCGCATGCGCATAGTTATGGTAGCATGCGCATGCGCTGCCGAGCCATAGTTACAATAGGCGGCCTTGTGAAATGATTAATTTGTTATTTTTTCAATAAAAATGCAATAAATCATTTAAATTATGATGGAGCAATAAGGAGCAATGAAGGAGCAATCGTTCTATGCCCTATAAAGTTGCATAGAGTTATTATAAATATGTTTTTCAATAAAAATTAAAAATTTTTCGTTTTTATTAAATATCTCGAAAAATAATAATCTTAAAAGGGGAGCAATCGTCGATTCTGAGGGAGCAATTAGGGAGCAATCGTTTGAGCTATAGTAAATTAAAAAATATGAACTTGCATTGCCAACTTATTTCCGGTCTGTATGACGACGATAATTATACTAACTTTAGGAGCGACCGTGTTGACCAGTTCGTGGCGCATCGTGCTGCTTTCGAAGGAAATTTGGAGATGTAAAATAACGTTCAACAGGACCGACCAAACTGTGGCAAACCCCGCAAACCAGGCAAACACGTTGTCTTATTCATGCACAATTTTGTCTAAAAACGATCAACCGCGGCGTTGATCACCGTTGATCTCGTCTCCACCAGTCCACCATGTGATCTCCACGTCTCCACATGTATTGACTGCGTGACCAGCGTGACCAGCTGTATGTATGTATGTATGTATGTATGTATGTATGTATGTATGGTATACACAGCACGAAAATCGCGGAGCAAATCAAAATCCACTTCAATCCTTGAACGCGGAAAAACTCTTGCGCATGCGCAGCAACGGAAATCTTAAGGCGGACTTGGAACGTGACACGCCAGCGCTAGCGCCAACGCCAGCGCCAACGTCAGCGTCGAGAGATGCCCGCAATTATCGTCATTTCGTCGCGCATTGCGAACAAACCCGTCGATGCCTACCGCCTTCGGCGCGCAATCTGTCGATTTGAAAATCGTAGTGCGAAGAGGAGGAGTACGTTTGACGGCAAAGGTTTGACGAGTCTCTCCATGAGAAATGGGATAACTTACGAAAGAGGAGAAGGATAATATTTAAGGAAAGCGCGTTTGAAGGAAATTGATCCAATAAATTGTAAAAGTTGAGAGATTCTTTGATCGAAAAAGAATTTCATCGTTACATTCGACAAGTATATCCATATGACTGAAGACTAGGATAATCGGTCAATATTAAACACAGATCAAGGTAATTTCCATCGTTATTTTCTGTTATTTATCTGTTATCCGGAACAATAAAGCACAATAAGTCGGCCTCGATACACCCAGGACGTGCCTGGATGTATTGAGGATAACCTTGACGTCTGTGCTATCTGACAAGCAACACTAGGGAAGTGTCATACGGCGATTTTCCTGAAACTTGGCATACAAGTAGTAAATGGAAAACTATATTGGACACGTATATTGTTATATCGGCCCGAGAGCCGTTTGAAGGGTAGAAATCACCCTATCGATTTTGGGGGTAGGTTCGACTATTTTACGAATTATTTTACGATTGTTGCGAAATCAGGTAACTAAGGGTTTTTGGGGTCGCTGATAATGAATCTGAAGTCCGTTTTACGAATTCAAAATAATTCGTAAAATAGTCGAACCTACCCCCAAAATCGATAGGATGATTTCTACCCTTCAAACGGCTTTCGGCCCGATATAACAATGGGTGCGTTCAGCCGATACTCCGCTAGCCTAGCAATCGTGAGCAGTCGCTCGTTTTCGCTCGTTCCCTCTCTTTTTAATCCATTGGGTCAAAAGAGAGGGAACGAGCGAAAACGAGCGACTGCTCACGATTGCTAGGCTAGCGGAGTATCGGCTGAACGTACCCAATATACGTGTCCAATAGTTTTCCATGTACTACTTGTATGCCAAGTTTCAGGAAAATCGCCGTATGACACTTCCCTAGTGTTACTGGTGAGTATGATTTTCATTTTATTCTTTCAACATGATCTTTCATTTGGTATTTACGAATTTGCTTTATTAATGAGACTTATTCTTCATCAGATGTTCTATCCAGTTGAACTGCTTTCCCGTCGACGAAGGGGCAAATTAGCTCCTTGTTGGCTCGCTGCAACGTCCAGCGAGAAAATATTTAAAAGACACTATAATCCTGGTGCTATAAAGAAGATAAACACTGTAGAAACTTGGTAAATTATTTTGTTTGTGTACTTTTAATATTGAATATTTATGACATTTTTTTTTCAATTTTGACACTTTTGTTTGCATTTTATATTACATCGCCAGCGAGCAAATTTTGGAAATAATGCAGTCGCGCAACAGATCAAATAGATTTAGCTTATATCTGTCATCACAATTAATGTACGGCATAACAAGAATTCATCGTTTACAAGTTGTAAATTATCAGAGTAAGTTCAATTCTATATATATTTATTAATGATATCACCTATGCCAATTTATGTAATCTCATTACTTTTCAGAGGAAGTTTTTGAAATGCAAAAAAAATTTGACTCTGGCGGCGGCCGTGGCGGCGGCGGCAGAGGGTTGGAGAATAAAGAGGATGAGTATGACGCAGTTCAGGATCTTGAATTGCGTGCAATAGATGTGCCTATTTCCACTAAAAACTTTCCTAACGCTCAATTAGAAATAGACTTACACTTACTTCCGGACGAAGAGTTTGATGAAAGACTACGGACAATTGTAAGTGACGATCTCGTACGGTTTACTGCAAGCTTATCAATAAATTTTGTATTTTTTAACTCTTATTCTCAAATGTTAAACCCTGTAATATGATATATAACATCCTCGAGTTTCCGAACTTTGATTCTTTAATTGTAAACCTTATTTTTAAATATTGAAAATTTTTTTATTCACAGATGAAAGATGCAGCATGTTGTGATTTTGGTGCTTTAAATGACGAGGAGTTGGACTTTATGCTTAAACATGATTTCAATCTCGCACTGTAAGTTTCCGATTTTTATATTTTTTTGTAGCGTGTTTTTAATTGTAATTCAACAAAAGTTCACAAAATGACAATAGTTTATGCAATTATTTGATTTTTTTCGTTTTTATATCATTAGCTCAAAATAAATTCATGACGTTTTTAACAAAGAATAATATATTTACTATTAATGGTTTTAGTGACCAGATGCATGAACTACAGACAGCAAAGGAAAGATCAGCATTCTCAAAGAAGATGGCTGATGATGTAACAATAGAAGGTAAGTGGATCAATGGGGTATTTTTTAAATATAATACATAGACTATTATATTATGTTTAAATTAAATTAATTAATAAAATCATTTAATGAATATAGAGATCCAAGAAAAACAGTTATCTCAGGAAACCCGTGGTCCAGTACTTGTGGATATATCGGAAAGAAAGAAATCCAAAGAGGGACTGTTATTAACTCCACAAAAACGACAGCCACATCAAATGCAGGTGGAAACGCCTACGAAGAGAAGACGTGTAAGTTTGTCTATAACTGATAATGATTGTCGTTTGGATATAATGTGAATATTTAACTTCATAAAGTAGAAGACAAATGAGAATACATAGGCCGATATTCATAGTTTTTCATAGGGCAAAGAATTGTACATAAAAAATCACTTAATTATTCGGACAAGCAAGATCTGACCAGTCCTGGCCGATTACGGCGTTTTTCCCTTTGTTCATAATTTGTTTTTATATTTGAGACAGTCTTAAGTACAATTTTAAGGTCAATCTGAGAACCGTATTAGCATCTTAAGACATTACTTAAGATTGTTTTGATATAAGAACGGACTATGAATACGAGCCATAATGACCAAAAGTTTTGAAAAAAATTAAAATTATTTTCCTCTTTTTTTTCTTTAGAAAAATTATTTTTCGCTTTTTTATTTATATTAATTTATATTTTATTTTGCTTCTAATTCTTTCTATATATTACTTCTCAGTTATTCTCTGACATTGCATCGGCGACTGATGTACCCCCTGTAGAAGATGTGGCAGTACCTCCTGCACCTGTAGAAGATGTGGCAGTACCTCCTGTACCTGTAGAAGATGTGGCAGTACCTCCTGCACCTGTAGAAGATGTGGTAGTACCGGCTGAATTGCCTAGAGAAGAAACGAGAATGTTAGTTCTTCCACAGCAAGAGGAAACTAACATGGAATTGGAATCATTAGATTCAAGCTACTTTGTGATCCGCAGTCGTTCGAAGAAAAGCAAAATTATTGATAAAAAAACAGAGTTAAGTGACAGACAGCTTAAGAAATGGCGTCAGAATGTAAAAATTCATTGCGAGGTGGGTTCCTACATTATATAAGCTTACAAAAGATGTATATAAACTTACAAAGAAGTTCAAAAAGCGAGATTAATTTCAAACAAGTAAAGGTTCTGACTAAATTTTTTGATTATCTTCAGAAATTGGATAAACCATTAACAAAAAATTTATCGCTGACACCGGCGATAAATCTTTTCAACCAACCTTCGGAATCACCTAGGCGATGGAACAAAAGTTTACGCAGTCGCTTTGCTGCTCGCATCACTGGGCCGTTCAAGAGTGTAAATGAAGATGTTGCACTTGCTGAATTTACGCAATGTAGGTACATATTTAGACATTTATTAAATATTCACATTGATGCATATATAACTGTGAATAAATTTATATTTTTAGTTTTTGAACAAATGCGTGTAGAAGAGACAGTTAGCAAGCTAGATCTTCCTACAGAAGAAGTGAGTACATTCCAAAAGACGGAAATGGCAATTGCTGCTGAACCCGGAGACAGTGTTGCAAACGTCTTACCAATGACAAATATAATTCACGAAACTAGGGACGTATCAATGGTACCATTACCGAAAGAGGTACCGGAAGCGATTGTCTTAGAAGAAGGCACTAGGTAAGTCTATTTTATCATGAAGAACTTATGATATTTACATTCAAGAAGTTATTTAACTAAAAATTTAATTATTAAGGATTATTCAGTTTTATACTCAGTCTTTCAACTGTTGCGATATTTCCTCAATTTCTCAATATCATTAAATGATATATATTTCAGCATCGTTGAACAGGGGCCGGATCAGGAAAGAATGAATATAAGTAATGATGAAAGCTTTGAAGATATAGACATTTTATTAGAAAGACAGCGACAGTCTCCGAAAACGGCGAAACACGTTCCAGTACCTTCTACCAGGTATTTGAATTTTTCTTTTATTGTTAAGTAAAGAGTTGGACATATAACAATATTCTAAGTGTATATTTAAGTTTCTATAAACGAATGTTGACAAAACATAGGATTCATTAATCGAAAGCTTGAGGAAAAAACAACACTTTTATTGCTTTGTTGTAACCTAACAATTTTGCATAGTTCTTTCCTACGAAACTTAGCATGTTTTGTTATATCAAGTCTACCATTTATCAAAGAAATTATTTGATGTATGATAAAAATATTGTTTTTACAGCAGTTCAAGCGGACACTCGCAACCTGCACTGACAAGCCAAGAGATTTTGGTTCTATTAGAAGTTTTCTGGCGTGACAAGGATACTGTCAAATTCAGTGAACTTATTTCACCGGACACGTACACGAGAGAGGATGCTGCTACTGCTTTTGAAATACTTCTTGGTAAGTGTTACTACATTCGCAAAAAAGGGTAAATTTTACCTTACTTTAATTCTATCAACCTAATATTATACGACTAGTTTTTCACCCGTGTGAAGTTAGCTTCCTAACATTTAAAAAATAATAATTTGCACATGTATGCACAATTCAAATTTTGTTTGGACACTAATTCAAACGGTATTAACAAAAGAATTTGAATGAGAGCAATCTTACATTAGCTTAGCCCTTCACCTACGAGAAAATTGAATGAAATAGTCTTTAATGATATAATTATATAAATAATATAAATAATATAAATTATCTTAATTAATATAAATAATATAAATGTAAATATAATTTAAATAATGTAATATAATTATTATTCTTTAACTTTATTATTCTTTAACTTTATCTTAATTATAAATAATATAAAATAAATAATATTAAGTATATAAATTGTAAATTGCAAATATAAATAATATAAATAATATAAATTATCTTAATTAATCTTTAACTTTTGTTTGCACATTCACATACAATTCGATTCAATTGAAATGTATGTGAATATGCAAACGATGAGTCATCGAATGCTATAGAAAGTTTTTTTTTTTTTAATGTTAAGGGATCAACTTCACATAGGTTCGTTACCCATTTTTCTTATGTATTATTCTCGTTCACAGACTTATATGCAGAAGGGAAACTCAATTTGCAACAGACTGACAATTCTAAGCCTTTATGGATTTCCAAATACCGGGATTAATTTATTATATATATATATATATATATGTTAAGAATGTTCGTTTATAATTTACATTAATGCTATAACTTCGCATTGAAAAAGAATTAATGTTATTTATGTTATGTCGGATCATCGTTCTTTCACCAATATTAACATTGAAATTAACGAAAAGTAAAATGGGATAAGTTAAGGGAAAACATAGAATAAATTAAACTAACGAGTTTTAATATTATTTATTATTATAAAAAAGGAATTTATACCATTTTTTTTTTTTTTTTTTTTCCAATAAGAGAATTATCTTGACATGAATGCAAGCTTATGATAATTATTGATTGTTAGTTGGCGTGTATTTCGTTCTGAATGCCGCTGTATTGTTTTTATACCGCATCTCTTTTTGAATCCGTTCTCGATAGCACGATCTCGGCATTGGCTGACGAGCGCATTATCATTATTTGTTTCTGGTATTACGTTATCATTATGATCGCGAGAGCTCGACGTGATTCCACGATTCGCGGGATCCTCCATGAATGACGGTGAGAAACGATGATAAGACAAAATCGAATGGCTCGCGAATTATTGCGATGTAAGCGATTATTGAATTCCTGGAAATGAAACTTTATATGAGCTCAATATCCGCGCCGTCCTCTTTTCCATAGTTTATACGAGGTTTGTCCATATATAATGGGTTAATGAAAACGACGCCTTCCGACTTTCGCATCGCGCTTAATCGGCTGACAATAAATCACGAGCAATGCGCACTTATTTTAAATTTTTCGCCATTATCGTATATGTTTTGTATTAGAAGATCATACGATCGGTCGACTTTTGCATTATTATATAATCGTAAATCAATAGGATTGCGCGCCATACTGTAATTATTGCTGCAATTAAATACAGACGATAAATTTGTAGGAATGCGAAACAAACGTTGCGTTAACGACAGATTTAGTTGCGTCGAAATATCCCGGGCGGTTTAATGCTCCAGCGTTACGACAATGTTGCAATGCAATAACTAATTGGAGAATTGGGGGTAACTCGACGGGAGATATCATAAAACATATGTTAGATTATTATAAATTATTTATATATTTTTTTATAAGTACTGCAAATTATTATTATTTAATAGTTTTAATACGTTATGTTAAAACTTCTAACGTTTTAATGAAATGGATAAATGGATAAATAAGTTTTTACTTACAAATATATATATATTTATATACTATTTGTTCTTTTATCCGTTTTACAAATCGTTATTTTTGCTAGAAAAATTACGATATTTTAATAAGAATCAAAAAGATGAGATGTTTCGTTCTATATATGTTCAAAAGATTATAAATATTTGTATAGGTATTTATTTACGTACGAATTGAAGTCAGCAATCCTACTGCAAATTATTATTATTTAATATACTTTATGTTAAAACTTTTAACGTTAATGAAAATGGATAAAGATTTAATACACGATATGTGTTATATGATATATCATAAGTTCATACTTGCAAATATGTATTTGCATATTATGTGTTTTTTTTCGCTTACTTTGAGCGCTGTGAAAATTAAAATAATATAATAAATTACATTTTGCATTTAATTATATTTTGTAGCTTTATTTATTTATCTTGTAACTTTTATTTAACCTGGTTCTGTTCGCAGTAATGATTTAATTTAATAATCAGATACCAAGAAATTAACCGGTTGAAGAGACATTGTGAAAATCGCATTGAAGGATTATTTTATGAATCAGAGAGCATATAGAGTTTGAGTTGATAGGTATAAGAATGTTAAAATATTGGCAATTTGAGAGATTAATGCCCGAGTTCAATTCATTCTTTGTCTTCAAGAGTGAATTGAACTAAGGTTTAAGTTAAACGACTTTGGTGAAATCGGGCATAAATAATTGAATGGAATAAAATTGATTTTTAACAGTTGAATATCTGTCTTGACAGCTCTTAAGAATGTGGATATAGTTAAGAGTGTATTATTTACGAATCAGTATTTACGCTGTTATCCCTTAAGTGATTTTTTGGCTAGTGATTAATTATTTAAAAGAATAAGCCACTTTTTTTTTTCTTGCATTAAAGTACGTTTTTACTGAAATTAATTTATATTCTTTCGTGTATAGATACAAAGTGCGTTAATACAATCAAACTTATATAATCCGAAAGAATATAGTATTATAAAATCCCCTGTTTTGTTTTTAATATATCTATTATATCTCTAATACCAATAAAGATATAAAATAACACATTCTTCAAAAAAAATTTATTAACATAACGCGCAATGCAATAAAAACCTAAAGATAATTGTCTTTATAAAATTTTTTTTTTAAAGAAAATGTAGCAAAAAGTATATCTCAATAATAACTTGTTGAATAATATGTAAGACTATACAAAACTGCAATAAATATTTTTAAGGTGTAAATAATTAATATAAAAAATATATATATATATATATAACTACATATAAATAAAAATTAAAAAAAAATATGCTATATTGAATAGAACATTTCTAAAAAAAATTTTAAATAATATATTCCTGAAAATTATTAATAAAAAAATTCTTTTTATACGCGCTGCTATTTTATATGTGAGTTGGCGTACTTACAATTAGTTTATTGTAATATTTCTGTAACTGAACGAGCCAAAAAGCGCGTTGAAAAATTACTCTCAAAAATACTGAATTCTCAGACCTAGTCCATAAATAATGCTTGACATTACAATGTGTAAGAAAAACATATGTATGTATCAATGGAATAATGCAATGGAATAATTGCTAATTTTAAATATGTTATCAAAAAACATATTAAAGTAATTAATTATTAAAAAGTGAAATGATATATTAATCTTTAGAGAACGGGAAGCTTATTTATAGGTTTCAAACTATTTATGCGCTAAAATATCATATATAAGGGTTTTTTGGGTCGCTGTGTTCCGTAATTCCGGGAATCTAAGGAAAACAAATGAGAATGGCCAATGCGTAGTACAGTATGTTCAAAGTTCAAAAAAAATATTCGTCGAAGACCAAAAGTGTCGTGAGTGCGATATGCCTCTGTGTGTTGTACCTTACTTCGAAATAAATTATACAAAACAACATTACTATATAAATGTATCCATAAACATCGTAAATAAAAATCTTTTTCTTACAAAGTCCTTATAAATTTGTTTGCATTTTCTAGCTCTAAATTTCAAATATAAAAGTTATAAATAAAAATTATAAAAAGTCATTAAAAAACCCCTGTCCGTCTTCTAAAGGCTAAATATATATTATTTTTATATGTAATATACATATTTATTTTCAATTTTAACACAGTTTACCAATCATTTATAACTCACAACTTATTTGCTAGCTTTAATAAGTGATTTTCTGATAATTTCATCAATTATCAGAAAATTGTAGCGCAATAGATACACGAATTCCATACATTATCAATAAATTTTAATTTCCGCTTCTAAAATAGCTCGATGAAGTGCACCGCAATTTTGAAATCATCATATCGATTGCATCACGTATTTCAGATAAAGATTTCGAAATAAAATTTTTCACCAGACGATAGCGATCTTCGTAGACACACAGTTCGATCTCACGTTTAATCGCTTAGCATAAGTTATCGAAATTATTTCGATGGAATTTAATGATTAAATCTGTCAGATTAAATAGATTTCATTTTTACGTCACACACATATACATTCCAAAGTATGTTCTTCTGGTGAAGTACTCAAAACGGCCTATATAAACGTGCGATGGAGTTTCATTATTACCAGTGCCACGCTTTCAATATGCACGCGTTCTTTGTCTTGATAGTCGCCTGCTTGGCGGTAGCCGCTTATGGTAAGCAAGCAAGAATAAAGCCCCTTGCACAATAGGCAATAGCGATAGCGATTATAGCGACAACGACAAGGTTCCCGACAAAGCTATACCTTTGTCGGCAACTTTGCCGTTGTCGCTATCGCTATCGCTATCGCCTATTGTGCAAGGGGCTTAAACATGATACATTTTGATTATGGTTTTATTTAATTTTACGAGCTACGAATTAAAATAACGAAGCTACACTTTGCATCTCAAATGACAAAATTAAAACCGCAAAATGTATACGTTACTTTATAGAAAATTTATTATTATTTTTTAATTAATTTTTTATTAATAATTTTTTAATAAAATAATTAATTATGTTTAATTTTGTATGTGTCAAAAAGAATAGAAATACGTAGAATAGCATAGAAATGGATTATTTTAAGATAATAATTATCAAATAATAATAAAATCACATTTTTTATAATAATTTAATATAAAATAAATTGTATACAATTGTGATGTGTACACATTTCTCAAACTCTAACAAAAATGTAGTATGCATAGTATATATTTATTAATAGTAACAATTTATAAATAAAATAGACTATTATAATAACCGTAATTAATTAAAGCCAAAAAAAAACAAATTGTGTCAAAAATCTGATTTATATATTCTGTTTTATTGCACCTTCTTATATAGGCTACCCAAACATTCATATTGTTGGTGGAAGCGATGCTCCGCCGGCAAGTTCCCATATCAAGTATCTCTGAGAAAGAACGGAAGGCATTCCTGCGGCGGATCCATCGTCAATAAGTATACTATTCTCACCGCTGCTCATTGTATAACAAGGTATGTTCCTTATTCTCTTGTTTTATATTATTTAAGGTGATCCTAAAGCCGTGATTCTAGCCGGTTTTTTTCGGTTTTTTTCTTAGCACTAATCTTTTAATTGGCTTTATAGAAATGCAAAATTCTTGTCTAGAATTAAAGTACGCATCAAAATCTAGGTCATGGTGGTCGAATTTATATGTGGTGGTCGTCACGTATAACAAAAAATATTAATTTTTTTTCGTTTTCGATATAAATTCGACCACCATGACCTAGATTTTGATGCGTACTTTAATTCTAGACAAGAATTTTGCATTTCTATAAAGCCAATTAAAAGATTAGTGCTAAGAAAAAAAACCGAAAAAAACCGGCTAGAATCACAGCTTTAGGATCACCTTAAGGCTGAATTACGATGAACTTCGTAACGGAACGCGACGGGACACATTGTTTTTATATGCATATAAACACATTGTTTTTATATGCGGCTGATTACGTTCGACTTTACGTAACGTGACGTGAAGTATCAAAAAACAATGTGTTTAGGTTTCACGTTACTTCGCGTCTCGTCGCGTTCCGTTACGTTAGGTTCATCGTAATTCCGCCTTTAAGCTGCGGCCCACTTGACGCTACAAATGCTTTGGAGCGTTCTTCTTCTCCTTCTTTCTTTATGAAAGAAAAGAGAAGAGGAATTAATGCTTCGCAGCATTTGTAGCGTCAAGTGGACCGCAGCCTTATACATGCACACATGAATAGAATAAAATTCTTTTATTCGTAAAAGAAAGATGTTTAAAACTATCTGAAAAGGTAAAAAGCAAAAAGTAATCGACCAAAATTTATCTCTTTAACAGCTACAGGAACCCTGGCGCTCTGAGAAGTTTAACTGTTCACGCTGGCACAAATCTGTTAAGCGAGAGTGGTACCGTTTACAGAGTAAAACAAGCCATCTCTCACAGTAATTTGATTCTATTGGATTGTCCAATGACATCGGCGTACTTATTCTGACAACTCCTATCGAATACACCCAATATATACAACCCATACCGCTTGCAACTAGCGACGTTGCTCCCGAGGGTACCACCTGCACTTTATCCGGATGGGGAAGAACCTCGGTAAGCGTCAAACAGAAATTATTTTGAAAGCAGCTTGTAATAAAAGCAGCTTTGTCTTTACATAATATTTATCACATTTTATTTATAAAGTTTAACAAAATATAAAAATTTATGTTTTAAAATTGTATTCCCTTGATACTAACAATAAGAAATAATTACTCTATTTCTGTGTTATGATTAAACATAATCCACAATAAATAGAAAAAGTTCTTGAAATTATTACATAAAAGAAAAAATATTATATTACGCAGTCTGCTCATCTTGTAAAATTTCAAATTCTTACTTTTTCTCAAATTTATATAAAAATGTAATACACATACACACACATGCGCGCGCGCGCGCACACACAAAACTGCACGGTAAAAAACATTTTGTATTTGAATAAATTTCTACCAGTGTAGAAATTTTGTGTTAAATTTTTAACATACACTTGGTGTTAACATAATATTAATATTCACTGTTTCTAAGAGTTAAAATAGCACAATTTATATGTAAATGCACAAATTTTTGCTGACATTTTATATGTTAAAATGACCACTTAAGTTATGTTACTCTTTTCTCTATGAGAATTTTCATCTGATAAAGCGACATGTTTTACGTTATATATTATAAAGAGATATCGTCTTCTGTTTTCTGTAAGAAAAAGAAAAAAAACAATAACATGTTATTTTAATTAAATTTAATTAACATTATAAATATGTTAATTTAACTTAAACTTCTCCAGATAGCATGTGTTACAATTTTGTCTTAATTTTTCACATATTACTTGTGTTATTTATTCACATATTTGCCTTCTGTTAAATTAATATAAAAATTACAGTGGATAAACTGGGACATGTAAAATGTGTTCAATTTAACATAAAATGTTTTACTGTATAACGTTATGTTATAAAAAGTTCTTCATGAGCACGTGAATTCATAGGTAATATTTCTTTAATCTTAGCTTAATGGTCGCGTTCCTAACAATTTACAAGAGATCGAGTTGAGCGTTCACAGTCAAGCCAAATGCAGACAAAGGCACCGGAACGTACTCTCTTCTCACATTTGTACGCTTACGAGAGCAGGCGAAGGCGCGTGCCACGTAAGTATTGGATTTAACAATTTTATTATCTTAAATATCGCTGCATAAATATAGACGAGAAAAGTACGCGTATCCCATTATTTATTTAGTGATGCAAATACATAGAGATTTTAGATTCTAATACAGATTATAAGCACCAAAAAATATCTAAATAGAAGATAATATTATGTTTCAATTTATTTACAATACGATAAAATTATTAATTTTGAAAATATTTATTCAATCTATTATTTATATTATCTATTTATTAATTTAGAATTTGGAATTTAGAATTTAGAATTTGGAATTTGGAATTTAGAATTTGGAATTTGGAATTTAGAATTTAGAATTTAGAATTTAGAATTTAGAATTTAGAATTTAGAATTACTGAGTAGTTTAATTTATTTAAGATTCTTTATATTTTTAAGATTCTTGGTGAAATTATAAATAGTCATGATTTAATTCTTACTATGAGAAAGGAGTTGACATCTATTTGTCGTAATTAGATATCTTTTATATAAAGGATAGAGGAAAGAGAATCGGGATTCACTAACAGATACAGATTGTTTAAAATAAATAATATATATAAAGAATTTAGAATTTAGAATTTAGAATTTGGAATTTGGAACTTGGAATTGGGGAATTTAGAATTTAGAATTTAGAATTACTGAGTAGTTTAATTTATCGAATTATCTTACTGTACAGATTAATTTATTTAAGATACTTTATATTCTTAAGATTATTGGTGAAATAATAGATAATCATGATTTAATTCTTACTATGAGAAAGGAGTCGACATCTATTTGTCGTAATTAGATATCTTTTATATAAAGGATAGAGGAAAGAGAATCGGGATTCACTAACAGATACAGATATTTTTAAAATAAATAATATATATAAAGAATTTAGAATTTAGAATTTAGAATTTAAAATTTAGAATTTAAAATTTGGAATTTGGAACTTGGAATTTGGAATTTAGAATTTAGAATTTAGAATTTAGAATTACTGAGTAGTTTAATTTATCGAATTAGCTTACTGTACAGATTAATTTATTTAAGATTCTTTATATTTTTGAGATTCTTGGTGAAATTATAAATAGTCATGATTAATTCTTACTATGAGAAAGGAGTTGACATCTATTTGTCGTAATTAGATATCTTTATATAAATGATAGAGGAAAGAGAATCGGGATTCACTAACAGATACAGATTGTTTTAAAATAAATAATATATATAAAGAATTTAGAATTTAGAATTTAAAATTTAGAATTTGGGAATTTGGAACTTGGAATTTGGAATTTAGAATTTAGAATTTAGAATTTAGAATTACGAGTAGTTTAATTTATCGAATTATCTTACTGTACAGATTAATTTATTTAAGATTCTTTATATTCTTAAGATTATTGGTGAAATAATAGATAATCATGATTTAATTCTTACTATGAGAAAGGAGTTGACATCTATTTGTCGTAATTAGATATCTTTATATAAAGGATAGAGGAAAGAGAATCGGGATTCACTAACAGATACAGATATTTTTAAAATAAATAAAATATATAAAGAATTTAGAATTTAGAATTTAGAATTTAGAATTTTAGAATTTGGAATTTGAATTTGGAACTTGGAAATTTGGAATTTAGAATTTAGAATTTAGAATTTAGAATTACTGAGTAGTTAATTTATCGAATTAGCTTACTGTACAGATTAATTTATTTAAGATTTTTTATATTTTAAGATTCTTGGTGAAATAATAGATAATCATGATTTAATTCTTACTATGAGAAGGAGTCGACATCTATTTGTCGTAATTAGATATCTTTTATATAAAGGATAGAGGAAAGAGAATCGGGATTCACTAACAGATACAGATATTTTTAAAATAAATAATATATATAAAGAATTTAGAATTTAGAATTTAGAATTTAGAATTTAGAATTTAGAATTTGGAATTTGGAACTTGGAATTGGAATTTAGAATTTAGAATTTAGAATTTAGAATTACTGAGTAGTTTAATTTATCGAATTAGCTTACTGTACAGATTAATTTATTTAAGATTCTTTATATTTTAAGATTCTTGGTGAAATCATAAATAGTCATGATTTAATTCTTACTATGAGAAAGGAGTTGACATCTATTTGTCGTAATTAGATATCTTTTATATAAAGGATAGAGGAAAGAGAATCGGGATTCACTAACAGATACAGATATTTTTAAAATAAAAATATATATAAAGAATTTAGAATTTAGAATTTAGAATTTAGAATTTAGAATTTGGAATTTGGAATTTGGAACTTGGAATTTGGAATTTAGAATTTAGAATTTAGAATTTAGAATTACTGAGTAGTTTAATTTATCGAATTAACTTACTGTACAGATTAATTTATTTAAGATTCTTTATATTCTTAAGATTATTGGTGAAATAATAGATAGTCATGATTTAATTCTCACTATGAGAAAGGAGTTGACATCTATTTGTCGTAATTAGATATCTTTTATATAAAGGATAGAGGAAAGAGAATCGGGATTCACTAACAGATACAGATTGTTTTAAAATAAATAAATATATAAAGAATTTAGAATTTAGAATTTAGAATTTAGAATTTGGAATTTGGACCTTGGAATTTGAATTTAAAATTTAGAATTAGAATTTAGAATTACTGAGTAGTTTAATTTATCGAATTATCTTACTGTACAGATTAATTTATTTAAGATTCTTTATATTCTTAAGATTATTGGTGAAATAATAGATAATCATGATTTAATTCTTACTATGAGAAAGGAGTTGACATCTATTTGTCGTAATTAGATATCTTTTATATAAAGGATAGAGGAAAGAGAATCGGGATTCACTAACAGATACAGATATTTTAAAATAAATAAAATATAAAGAATTTAGAATTAGAATTTAGAATTTAGAATTTAGAATTTGGAATTTGGAATTTGGAACTTGGAATTTGGAATTTAGAATTTAGAATTTAGAATTTAGAATTTGGAATTTGGACCTTGGAATTGGAATTTAAAATTTAGAATTTAGAATTTAGAATTACTGAGTAGTTTAATTTATCGAATTATCTTACTGTACAGATTAATTATTTAAGATACTTTATATTTTAAGATTATTGGTGAAATAATAGATAATCATGATTTAATTCTTACTATGAGAAAGGAGTCGACATCTATTTGTCGTAATTAGATATCTTTTATATAAAGGATAGAGGAAAGAGAATCGGGATTCACTAACAGATACAGATATTTTTAAAATAAATAATATATATAAAGAATTTAGAATTTAGAATTTAGAATTTAAATTTAGAATTTAAAATTTGGAATTTGGAACTTGGAATTTGGAATTTAGAATTTAGAATTTAGAATTTAGAATTACTGAGTAGTTTAATTTATCGAATTAGCTTACTGTACAGATTAATTTATTTAAGATTCTTTATATTTTTGAGATTCTTGGTGAAATTATAAATAGTCATGATTTAATTCTTACTATGAGAAAGGAGTTGACATCTATTTGTCGTAATTAGATATCTTTTATATAAAGATAGAGGAAAGAGAATCGGGATTCACTAACAGATACAGATATTTTTAAAATAAATAATATATATAAAGAATTTCGAATTTAGAATTTAAAATTTAGAATTTGGAATTTGGAACTTGGAATTTGGAATTTAGAATTTAGAATTTAGAATTTAGAATTACTGAGTAGTTTAATTTATCGAATTATCTTACTGTACAGATTAATTTATTTAAGATCTTTATATTCTTAAGATTATTGGTGAAATAATAGATAATCATGATTTAATTCTTACTATGAGAAAGGAGTTGACATCTATTTGTCGTAATTAGATATCTTTTATATAAAGGATAGAGGAAAGAGAATCGGGATTCACTAACAGATACAGATATTTTTAAAATAAATAAATATATAAAGAATTTAGAATTTAGAATTTAGAATTTAGAATTAGAATTTGGAGTTTGGAATTTGGAACTTGAAATTTGGAATTTAGAATTTAGAATTTAGAATTAGAATTACTGAGTAGTTCAATTTATCGAATTAGCTTACTGTACAGATTAATTTATTTAAGATTTTTTATATTTTTAAGATTCTTGGTGAAATAATAGATAATCATGATTTAATTCTTACTATGAGAAAGGAGTCGACATCTATTTGTCGTAATTAGATATCTTTTATATAAAGGATAGAGGAAAGAGAATCGGGATTCACTAACAGATACAGATATTTTTAAAATAAATAATATATATAAAGAATTTAGAATTTAGAATTTAGAATTTAGAATTTAGAATTTAGAATTTGGAATTTGGAACTTGGAATTTGGAATTTAGAATTTAGAATTTAGAATTTAGAATTACTGAGTAGTTTAATTTATCGAATTAGCTTACTGTACAGATTAATTTATTTAAGATTCTTTATATTTTTAAGATTATGGTGAAATAATAGATAATCATGATTTAATTCTTACTATGAGAAAGGAGTTGACATCTATTTGTCGTAATTAGATATCTTTTATATAAAGGATAGAGGAAAGAGAATCGGGATTCACTAACAGATACAGATATTTTTAAAATAAATAAAATATATAAAGAATTTAGAATTTAGAATTTAGAATTTAGAATTTAGAATTTGGAGTTTGGAATTTGGAACTTGAAATTGGAATTTAGAATTTAGAATTTAGAATTAGAATTACTGAGTAGTTCAATTTATCGAATTAGCTTACTGTACAGATTAATTTATTTAAGATTTTTATATTTTTAAGATTCTTGGTGAAATAATAGATAATCATGATTTAATTCTTACTATGAGAAAGGAGTCGACATCTATTTGTCGTAATTAGATATCTTTTATATAAAGGATAGAGGAAAGAGAATCGGGATTCACTAACAGATACAGATATTTCTAAAATAAATAATATATATAAAGAATTTAAATTTAGAATTTAGAATTTAGAATTTGGAATTTGGAATTTGGAACTTGGAATTTGGAATTTGGAATTTACAATTTAGAATTTAGAATTTAGAATTTAGAATTTATAATTTAGAATTTAGAATTACTGAGTAGTTTAATTTATCGAATTATCTTACTGTACAGATTAATTTATTTAAGATTCTTTATATTCATAAGATTCTTGGTGAAATAATAAATAGTCATGATTTAATTCTTACTATGAGAAAGGAGTTGACATCTATTTGTCGTAATTAGATATCTTTTATGTAAAGGATAGAGGAAAGAGAATCGGGATTCACTAACAGATACAGATATTTCTAAAATAAATAATATATATAAAGAATTTAGAATTTAGAATTTAGAATTTAGAATTTAGAATTTAGAATTTAGAATTTGGAATTTGGAATTTGGAACTTGGAATTTGGAATTTAGAATTTAGAATTTAGAATTTAGAATTTAGAATTACTGAGTAGTTTAATTTATCGAATTACCTTACTGTACAGATTAATTTATTTAAGATTCTTTATATTCTTAAAATTCTTGGTGAAATAATAAATAGTCATGATTTAATTCTTACTATGAGAAAGGAGTTGACATCTATTTGTCGTAATTAGATATCTTTTATATAAAGGATAGAGGAAAGAGAATCGGGATTCACTAACAGATACAGATATTTTTAAAATAAATAAAATATATAAAGAATTTAGAATTTAGAATTTAGAATTTAGAATTTAGAATTTGGAATTTGGAATTTGGAACTTGGAATTTGGAATTTAGAATTTAGAATTTAGAATTTAGAATTTGGAATTTGGACCTTGGAATTTGGAATTTAAAATTTAGAATTTAGAATTTAGAATTACTGAGTAGTTTAATTTATCGAATTATCTTACTGTACAGATTAATTTATTTAAGATTCTTTATATTTTTAAGATTCTTGGTGAAATTATAAATAGTCATGATTTAATTCTTACTATGAGAAAGGAGTTGACATCTATTTGTCGTAATTAGATATCTTTTATATAAAGGATAGAGGAAAGAGAATCGGGATTTACTAACAGATACAGTTATTTCTAAAATAAATAATATATATAAAGAATTTAGAATTTAGAATTTAGAATTTGGAAGTTGGAATTTGGAATTTGGAATTTGGAATTTAGAATTTAGAATTACTGAGTAGTTTAATTTATCGAATTATCTTACTGTACAGATTAATTTATTTAAGATTCTTTATATTCTTAAGATTCTTGGTGAAATAATAGACAGTCATGATTTAATTCTTACTATGAAAAAGGAGTTGACATCTATTTGTCGTAATTAGATATCTTTATATAAAGGATAGAGGAAAGAGAATCGGGATTTACTAACAGGTACAGATTGTTTTAAAATAAATAATATATATAAAGAATTTAGAATTTAGAATTTAAAATTTAGAATTTGGAATTTGGAACTTGGAATTTGGAACTTAGAATTTAGAATTTAGAATTTAGAATTACTGAGTAGTTTAATTTATCGAATTATCTTACTGTACAGATTAATTTATTTAAGATTCTTTATATTCTTAAGATTATTGGTGAAATAATAGATAATCGTGATTTAATTCTTACTATGAGAAAGGAGTCGACATCTATTTGTCGTAATTAGATATCTTTTATATAAAAGATAGAGGAAAGAGAATCGGGATTCACTAACAGATATAGATATTTCTAAAATAAATAATATATATAAAGAATTTAGAATTCAGAATTTAGAATTTAGAATTTAGAATTTAGAATTTAGAATTTGGAATTTGGAATTTGGAACTTGGAATTTGGAATTTAGAATTTAGAATTTAGATGTCAACTCCTTTCTCATAGTAAGAATTAAATCATGACTATTTATAATTTCACCAAGAATCTTAAAAATATAAAGAATCTTAAATAAATTAATCTGTACAGTAAGCTAATTCGATAAATTAAACTACTCAGTAATTCTAAATTCTAAATTCTAAATTCTAAATTCTAAATTCCAAATTCCAAGTTCCAAATTCCAAATTCTAAATTCTAAATTCTAAATTCTAAATTCTAAATTCTTTATATATATTATTATTTTAAAAATATCTGTATCTGTTAGTGAATCCCGATTCTCTTTCCTCTATCCTTTATATAAAAGATATCTAATTACGACAAATAGATGTCGACTCCTTTCTCATAGTAAGAATTAAATCATGATTATCTATTATTTCACCAATAATCTTAAGAATATAAAGTATCTTAAATAAATTAATCTGTACAGTAAGATAATTCGATAAATTAAACTACTCAGTAATTCTAAATTCTAAATTCTAAATTCTAAATTCTAAATTCCAAATTCCAAGTTCCAAATTCCAAATTCTAAATTCTAAATTCTAAATTCTAAATTCTAAATTCTAAATACTTTATATATATTATTTTATTTTAAAAATATCTGTATCTGTTAGTGAATCCCGATTCTCTTTCCTCTATCCTTTATATAAAAGATATCTAATTACGACAAATAGATATCGACTCCTTTCTCATAGTAAGAATTAAATCATGACTATCTATTATTTCACCAAGAATCTTAAGAATATAAAGAATGTTAAATAAATTAATCTGTACAGTAAGATAATTTGATAAATTAAACTACTCAGTAATTCTAAATTCTAAATTCCAAATTCCAAATTCCAAATTCCAACTTCCAAATTTTAAATTCTAAATTCTAAATTCTAAATTCTAAATTCTTTATATATATTATTTATTTTAAAACATCTGTACCTGTTAGTAAATCCCGATTCTCTTTCCTCTATCCTTTATATAAAAGATATCTAATTACGACAAATAGATGTCAACTCCTTTTTCATAGTAAGAATTAAATCATGACTGTCTATATTCACCAAGAATCTTAAGAATATAAAGAATCTTAAATAAATTAATCTGTACAGTAAGATAATTCGATAAATTAAACTACTCAGTAATTCTAAATTCTAAATTCTAAATTTAAATTCCAAATTCCAAATTCCAAATTCCAACTTCCAAATTCTAAATTCTAAATTCTAAATTCTAAATTCTAAATTCTAAATTCTTTATATATATTATTTATTTTAGAAATATCTGTCTGTTAGTGAATCCCGATTCTCTTTCCTCTATCCTTTATATAAAAGATATCTAATTACGACAAATAGATGTCAACTCCTTTCTCATAGTAAGAATTAAATCATGACTATTTATTATTTCACCAAGAATTTTAAGAATATAAAGAATCTTAAATAAATTAATCTGTACAGTAAGGTAATTCGATAAATTAAACTACTCAGTAATTCTAAATTCTAAATTCTAAATTCTAAATTCTAAATTCCAAATTCCAAGTTCCAAATTCCAAATTCCAAATTCTAAATTCTAAATTCTAAATTCTAAATTCTAAATTCTAAATTCTAAATTCTTTATATATATTATTTATTTTAGAAATATCTGTATCTGTTAGTGAATCCCGATTCTCTTTCCTCTATCCTTTACATAAAAGATATCTAATTACGACAAATAGATGTCAACTCCTTTCTCATAGTAAGAATTAAATCATGACTATTTATTATTTCACCAAGAATCTTATGAATATAAAGAATCTTAAATAAATTAATCTGTACAGTAAGATAATTCGATAAATTAAACTACTCAGTAATTCTAAATTCTAAATTATAAATTCTAAATTCTAAATTCTAAATTCTAAATTGTAAATTCCAAATTCCAAATTCCAAGTTCCAAATTCCAAATTCCAATTCTAAATTCTAAATTCTAAATTTTAAATTCTTTATATATATTATTTATTTTAGAAATATCTGTATCTGTTAGTGAATTCCGATTCTCTTTCCTCTATCCTTTATATAAAAGATATCTAATTACGACAAATAGATGTCAACTCCTTTCTCATAGTAAGAATTAAATCATGACTATCTATTATTTCACCAAGAATCTTAAGAATATAAAGAATCTTAAATAAATTAATCTGTACAGTAAGATAATTCGATAAATTAAACTACTCAGTAATTCTAAATTCTAAATTCCAAATTCCAAATTCCAAATTCCAACTTCCAAATTTTCTAAATTCTAAATTCTAAATTCTTTATATATATTATTTATTTTAGAAATATCTGTATCTGTTAGTGAATCCCGATTCTCTTTCCTCTATCCTTTATATAAAAGATATCTAATTACGACAAATAGATGTCAACTCCTTTCTCATAGTAAGAATTAAATCATGACTATTTATAATTTTACCAAGAATCTTAAAAATATAAAGAATCTTAAATAAATTAATCTGTACAGTAAGCTAATTCGATAAATTAAACTACTCAGTAATTCTAAATTCTAAATTCTAAATTCTAAATTCCAAATTCCAAGTTCCAAATTCCAAATTCTAAATTCTAAATTCTAAATTCTAAATTCTAAATTCTAAATTCTAAATTCTTTATATATTTATTTATTTTAAAAATATCTGTATCTGTTAGTGAATCCCGATTCTCTTTCCTCTATCCTTTATATAAAAGATATCTAATTACGACAAATAGATGTCAACTCCTTTCTCATAGTAAGAATTAAATCATGACTATCTATTATTGCACCAATAATCTTAAGAATATAAAGTATCTTAAATAAATTAATCTGTACAGTAAGATAATTCGATAAATTAAACTACTCAGTAATTCTAAATTCTAAATTCTAAATTCTAAGTTCCAAATTCCAAGTTCCAAACTCCAAATTCTAAATTCTAAATTCTAAATTCTAAATTCTTTATATATATTATTTATTTTAAAACAATCTGTATCTGTTAGTGAATCCCGATTCTCTTTCCTCTATCCTTTATATAAAAGATATCTAATTACGACAAATAGATGTCAACTCCTTTCTCATAGCAAGATTTAAATCATGATTATTTATTATTTCACCAAGAATCTTAAGAATATAAAGAATCTTAAATAAATTAATCTGTACAGTAAGATAATTCGATAAATTAAACTAGTCAGTAATTCTAAATTCTAAATTCTAAATTCTAAATTCCAAATTCCAAATTCCAAATTCTAAATTCCAAATTCCAAATTCTAAATTCTAAATTTCAAATTCCAATTCCAAATTCCAAATTCCATATTTTAAATTCTAAATTCTAAATTCTAAATTCTAAATTTTTATATATATTATTTATTTTAAAAATATCTGTATCTGTTAGTGAATCCCGATTCTTTTTCCTCTATCCTTTATATAAAAGATATCTAATTACGACAAATAGATGTCAACTCCTTTCTCATAGTAAGAATTAAATCATGACTATCTATTATTTCACCAATAATCTTAAGAATATAAAGAATCTTAAATAAATTAATCTGTACAGTAAGATAATTCGATAAATTAAACTACTCAGTAATTCTAAATTCTAAATTCTAAATTCTAAATTCCAATTCCAACTTCCAAATTCTAAATTCTAAATTCTAAATTCTAAATTCTTTATATATATTATTTATTTTAGAAATATCTGTATCTGTTAGTGAATCCCGATTCTCTTTCCTCTATCCTTTATATAAAAGATATCTAATTACGACAAATAGATGTCAACTCCTTTTTCATAGTAAGAATTAAATCATGACTGTCTATTATTTCACCAAGAATCTTAAGAATATAAAGAATCTTAAATAAATTATTCTGTACAGTAAGATAATTCGATAAATTAAACTACTCAGTAATTCTAAATTCTAAATTCCAAATTCCAAATTCCAACTTCCAAATTCTAAATTCTAAATTCTAAATTCTTTATATATATTATTTATTTTAGAAATATCTGTATCTGTTAGTGAATCCCGATTCTCTTTTCTCTATCCTTTATATAAAAGATATCTAATTACGACAAATAGATGTCAACTCCTTTCTCATAGTAAGAATTAAATCATGACTATCTATTATTTCACCAATAATCTTAAGAATATAAAGAATCTTAAATAAATTAATCTGTACAGTAAGATAATTCGATAAATTAAACTACTCAGTAATTCTAAATTCTAAATTCTAAATTCCAAATTCCAAATTCCAAGTTCCAAATTCCAAATTCCAAATTCTAAATTCTAAATTCTAAATTCTAAATTCTAAATTCTAAATCTAAATCTAAATTCTAAATTCTTTATATTATTATTATTTTAAAAATATCTGTATCTGCTAGTGAATCCCGATTCTCTTTCCTCTAGCCTTTATATAAAGATATCTAATTACGACAAATAGATGTCTAAATTCTAAAATCTAAATTCTAAATTCTTTATATATATTATTTATTTTAAAAATATCTGTATCTGTTAGTGAATCCCGATTCTCTTTCCTCTATCCTTTATATAAAAAGATATCTAATTACGACAAATAGATGTCAACTCCTTTCTCATAGTAAGAATTAAATCATGACTATTTATAATTTCACCAAGAATCTTAAAATATAAAGAATCTTAAATAAATTAATCTGTACAGTAAGATAATTCGATAAATACTCAAATCTAATCAGTAATTCTAAATTCTAAATCTAATTCTAAATTCCAAATTCCAAGTTCCAAATTCCAAAATTCTAAATTCTAAATTCTAAAAATTCTAAATTCTAAATTCTAATCTCTTTATATATTATTTATTTTAGAAATATCTGTATCTGTTAGTGAATCCCGATTCTCTTTCCTCTATCCTTTATATAAAAGATATCTAATTACGACAAATAGATGTCAACTCCTTTCTCATAGTAAGAATTAAATCATGACTATTTATAATTTCACCAAGAATCTTAAAAATATAAAGAATCTTAAATAAATTAATCTGTACAGTAAGTAAGCTAATTCGATAAATTAAACTACTCAGTAATTCTAAATTCTAAATTCTAAATTCTAAATTCTAAATTCCAAATTCCAAGTTCCAAATTCCAAATTCTAAATTCTAAATTCTAAATTCTAAATTCTAAATTCTTTATATATATTATTTATTTTAAAAATATTTGTATCTGTTAGTGAATCCCGATTCTCTTTCCTCTATCCTTTATATAAAAGATATCTAATTACGACAAATAGATGTCGACTCCTTTCTCATAGTAAGAATTAAATCATGATTATCTATATTTCACCAATAATCTTAAAAATATAAAATATCTTAAATAAATTAATCTGTACAGTAAGATAATTCGATAAATTAAACTACTCAGTAATTCTAAATTCTAAATTCTAAATTCTAAATTCCAAATTCCAAGTTCCAAATTCTAAATTCTAAATTCTGAATTCTTAATTCTAAATTCTAAATTCTTTATATATATTATTTATTTTAAAAAATCTGTATCTGTTAGTGAATCCCGATTCTCTTTCCTCTATCCTTTATATAAAAGATATCTAATTACGACAAATAGATGTCAACTCTTTTCTCATAGTAAGAATTAAATCATGATTATCTATTATTTCACCAATAATCTTAAGAATATAAAGAATCTTAAATAAATTAATCTGTACAGTAAGATAATTCGATAAATTAAACTACTCAGTAATTCTAAATTCTAAATTCTAAATTCTAAATTCCAAATTCCAAGTCCAAATTCCAAATTCTAAATTCTAAATTCTAAATTCTAAATTCTTTATATATATTATTTATTTTAAAAATATCTGTATCTGTTAGTGAATCCCGATTCTCTTTCCTCTATCCTTTATATAAAAGATATCTAATTACGACAAATAGATGTCGACTCCTTTCTCATAGTAAGAATTAAATCATGATTATCTATTATTTCACCAAGAATCTTAAGAATATAAAGAATCTTAAATAAATTAATCTGTACAGTAAGATAATTCGATAAATTAAACTACTCAGTAATTCTAAATTCTAAATTCCAAATTCCAAATTCCAAATTCCAACTTCCAAATTTTAAATTCTAAATTCTAAATTCTTTATATATATATATTTATTTTAGAAATATTTGTATCTGTTAGTGAATCCCGATTCTCTTTCCTCTATCCTTTATATAAAAGATATCTAATTACGACAAATAGATGTCAACTCCTTTCTCATAGTAAGAATTAAATCATGACTATCTATTATTTCACCAATAATCTTAAGAATATAAAGAATCTTAGATAAATTAATCTGTACAGTAAGATAATTTGATAAATTAAACTACTCAGTAATTCTAACTTCTAAATTCTAAATTCCAAATTCCAAGTTCCAAATTCCAAATTCCAAATTCTAAATTCTAAATTCTAAATTCTAAATTCTAAATTCTTTATATATATTATTTATTTTAGAAATATTTGTATCTGTTAGTGAATCCCGATTCTCTTTCCTCTATCCTTTATATAAAAGATATCTAATTACGACAAATAGATGTCAACTCCTTTCTCATAGTAAGAATTAAATCATGACTATCTATTATTTCACCAATAATTTTAAGAATATAAAGAATCTTAAATAAAGTAATCTGTACAGTAAGATAATTCGATAAATTAAACTACTCAGTAATTCTAAATTCTAAATTCTAAATTCTAAATTCTAAATTCTAAATTCTAAATTCTAAATTCTTTATATATATTATTTATTTTAGAAATATCTGTATCTGTTAGTGAATCCCGATTCTCTTTCCTCTATCCTTTATATAAAAGATATCTAACTACGACAAATAGATGTCAACTCCTTTCTCATAGTAAGAATTAAATCATGACTATTTATTATTTCACCAAGAATCTTAAGAATATAAAGAATCTTAAATAAATTAATCTGTACAGTAAGATAATTCGATAAATTAAACTACTCAGTAATTCTAAATTCTAAATTCTAAATTCTAAATTCTAAATTCTAAATTCTAAATTCCAAATTCCAAATTCCAAGTTCCAAATTCCAAATTCCAAATTCTAAATTCTAAATTCTAAATTCTAAATTCTAAATTCTAAATTCTAAATTCTTTATATATATTATTATTTTAGAAATATCTGTATCTGTTAGTGAATTCCGATTCTCTTTCCTCTATCCTTTATATAAAAGATATCTAATTACGACAAATAGATGTCAACTCCTTTCTCATAGTAAGAATTAAATCATGACTATCTATTATTGCACCAATAATCTTAAGAATATAAAGAATCTTAAATAATTTAATCTGTACAGTAAGATAATTCGATAAATTAAACTACTCAGTAATTCTAAATTCTAAATTCTAAATTCTAAATTCCAAATTCCAAGTTCCAAATTCCAAATTCTAAATTCTAAATTCTAAATTCTAAATACTTTATATATATTATTTATTTTAAAAATATCTGTATCTGTTAGTGAATCCCGATTCTCTTTCCTCTATCCTTTATATAAAAGATATCTAATTACGACAAATAGATGTCGACTCCTTTCTCATAGTAAGAATTAAATCATGACTATCTATTATTTCACCAAGAATCTTAAGAATATAAAGAATCTTAAATAAATTAATCTGTACAGTAAGATAATTCGATTAATTAAACTACTCAGTAATTCTAAATTCTAAATTCCAAATTCCAAATTCCAAATTCCAACTTCCAAATTTTAAATTCTAAATTCTAAATTCTTTATATATATTATTATTTTAGAAATATCTGTATCTGTTAGTGAATCCCGATTCTCTTTCCTCTATCCTTTATATAAAAGATATCTAATTACGACAAATAGATGTCAACTCCTTTCTCATAGTAAGAATTAAATCATGACTATCTATTATTTCACCAATAATCTTAAGAATATAAAGAATCTTAGATAAATTAATCTGTACAGTAAGATAATTTGATAAATTAAACTACTCAGTAATTCTAACTTCTAAATTCTAAATTCCAAATTCCAAGTTCCAAATTCCAAATTCCAAATTCTAAATCTAAATTCTAAATTCTAAATTCTAAATTCTAAATTCTAAATTCCAAATTCCAAGTTCCAAATTCCAAATTCCAAATTCTAAATTCTAAATTCTAAATTCTAAATTCTAAATTCCAAATTCCAAGTTCCAAATTCCAAATTCTAAATTCTAAATTCTAAATTCTAAATACTTTATATATATTATTTATTTTAAAAATATCTGTATCTGTTAGTGAATCCCGATTCTCTTTCCTCTATCCTTTATATAAAAGATATCTAATTACGACAAATAGATGTCGACTCCTTTCTCATAGTAAGAATTAAATCATGATTATTTATTATTTCACCAAGAATCTTAAAAATATAAAGAATCTTAAATAAATTAATCTGTACAGTAAGCTAATTCGATAAATTGAACTACTCAGTAATTCTAAATTCTAAATTCTAAATTCTAAATTCCAAATTCCAAGTTCCAAATTCCAAATTCCAAATTCTAAATTCTAAATTCTAAATTCTAAATTCTTTATATATTTTATTTATTTTAAAAATATCTGTATCTGTTAGTGAGTCCCGATTCTCTTTCCTCTATCCTTTATATAAAAGATATCTAATTACGACAAATAGATGTCAACTACTTTCTCATAGTAAGAATTAAATCATGATTATCTATTATTTCACCAATAATCTTAAGAATATAAAAAATCTTAAATAAATTAATCTGTACAGTAAGATAATTCGATAAATTAAACTACTCAGTAATTCTAAATTCTAAATTCTAAATTCTAAATTCCAAATTCCAAGGTCCAAATTCCAAATTCTAAATTCTAAATTCTAAATTCTAAATTCTTTATATATATTATTTATTTTAAAAATATCTGTATCTGTTAGTGAATCCCGATTCTCTTTCCTCTATCCTTTATATAAAAGATATCTAATTACGACAAATAGATGTCAACTCCTTTCTCATAGTAAGAATTAAATCATGACTATGATTTCACCAAGAATCTTAAAAATATAAAGAATCTTAAATAAATTAATCTGTACAGTAAGCTAATTCGATAAATTAAACTACTCAGTAATTCTAAATTCTAAATTCTAAATTCTAAATTCTAAATTCCAAATTCCAAATTCCAACTTCCAAATTTTAAATTCTAAATTCTAAATTCTTTATATATATTATTTATTTTAGAAATATTTGTATCTGTTAGTGAATCCCGATTCTCTTTCCTCTATCCTTTATATAAAAGATATCTAATTACGACAAATAGATGTCAACTCCTTTCTCATAGTAAGAATTAAATCATGACTATCTATTATTTCACCAATAATTTTAAGAATATAAAGAATCTTAAATAAAGTAATCTGTACAGTAAGATAATTCGATAAATTAAACTACTCAGTAATTCTAAATTCTAAATTCTAAATTCTAAATTCTAAATTCTTCTAAATTCCAAATTCTAAATTCTAAATTCTAAATTCTAATTTCTAAATTCTAAATTCTAAATTCTAAATTCCAAATTCCAAGTTCCAAATTCCAAATTCCAAATTCTAAATTCTAAATTCTAAATTCTAAATTCTAAATTCTAAATTCTAAATTCTTTATATATATTATTTATTTTAGAAATATCTGTATCTGTTAGTGAATCCCGATTCTCTTTCCTCTATCCTTTATATAAAAGATATCTAATTACGACAAATAGATGTCAACTCCTTTCTCATAGTAAGAATTAAATCATGACTATTTATTATTTCACCAAGAATCTTAAGAATATAAAGAATCTTAAATAAATTAATCTGTACAGTAAGATAATTCGATAAATTAAACTACTCAGTAATTCTAAATTTTAAATTCTAAATTCTAAATTCTAAATTCTAAATTCTAAATTCCAAATTCCAAATTTCAAGTTCCAAATTCCAAATTCCAAATTCTAAATTCTAAATTCTAAATTCTAAATTCCAAATTCCAAGTTCCAAATTCCAAATTCTAAATTTAAATTCGAAATTCGAAATTCTTTATATATATTATTTATTTTAAAACAATCTGTATCTGTTAGTGAATCCCGATTCTCTTTCCTCTATCATTTATATAAAAGATATCTAATTACGACAAATAGATGTCAACTCCTTTCTCATAGTAAGAATTAAATCATGACTATCTATTATTTCACCAATAATCTTAAGAATATAAAGAATCTTAGATAAAGTAATCTGTACAGTAAGATAATTCGATAAATTAAACTACTCTGTAATTCTAAATTCTAAATTCTAAATTCTAAATTCCAAATTCCAAGTTCCAAATTCCAAATTCCAAATTCTAAATTCTAAATTCTAAATTCTAAATTCTAAATTCTAAATTAGAAATTCTAAATTCCAAATTCCAAGTTCCAAATTCCAAATTCCAAATTCTAAATTCTAAATTCTAAATTCTAAATTCTAAATTCTAAATTCTAAATTCTTTATATATATTATTATATTTTAGAAATATCTGTATCTGTTAGTGAATCCCGATTCTCTTTCCTCTATCCTTTATAAAAGATATCTAATTACGACAAATAGATGTCAACTCCTTTCTCATAGTAAGAATTAAATCATGACTATTTATTATTTCACCAAGAATCTTAAGAATATAAAGAATCTTAAATAAATTAATCTGTACAGTAAGATAATTCGATAAATTAAACTACTCAGTAATTTTAAATTCTAAATTCTAAATTCTAAATTCTAAATTCTAAATTCTAAATTCCAAATTCCAAATTCCAAGTTCCAAATTCCAAATTCCAAATTCTAAATTCTAAATTCTAAATTCTAAATTCTAAATTCTAAATTCTAAATTCTTTATATATATTATTTATTTTAGAAATATCTGTATCTGTTAGTGAATTCCGATTCTCTTTCCTCTATCCTTTATATAAAAGATATCTAATTACGACAAATAGATGTCAACTCCTTTCTCATAGTAAAAATTAAATCATGACTATCTATTATTGCACCAATAATCTTAAGAATATAAAGAATCTTAAATAATTTAATCTGTACAGTAAGATAATTCGATAAATTAAACTACTCAGTAATTCTAAATTCTAAATTCTAAATTCTAAATTCCAAATTCCAAATTCCAAATTCTAAATTTCTAAATTCTAAATTCTAAATACTTTATATATATTATTTATTTTAAAAATATCTGTATCTGTTAGTGAATCCCGATTCTCTTTCCTCTATCCTTTATATAAAAGATATCTAATTACGACAAATAGATGTCGACTCCTTTCTCATAGTAAGAATTAAATCATGACTATCTATTATTTCACCAAGAATCTTAAGAATATAAAGAATCTTAAATAAATTAATCTGTACAGTAAGATAATTCGATTAATTAAACTACTCAGTAATTCTAAATTCTAAATTCCAAATTCCAAATTCCAAATTCCAACTTCCAAATTTTAAATTCTAAATTCTAAATTCTTTATATATATTATTTATTTTAATCAATATTTATTACTAATCGAGCATTTCGCGTGAGAAGCGAACGAAACGTATATCGCAGTACATATAACGGTTAGATATAATTTTACATGACAAAAATGGGGGGAATCCCCAACAACTATTTATAATTTCACCAAGAATCTCAAAAATATAAAGAATCTTA
Organism: Temnothorax longispinosus; assembly: GCF_030848805.1. NCBI lineage: Eukaryota > Metazoa > Arthropoda > Insecta > Hymenoptera > Formicidae > Temnothorax > Temnothorax longispinosus. The sequence goes on along the minus strand of NW_027270572.1, from coordinate 10,337 downwards.
AATAAATTAATCTGTACAGTAAGCTAATTCGATAAATTAAACTACTCAGTAATTCTAAATTCTAAATTCTAAATTCTAAATTCCAAATTCCAAGTTCCAAATTCCAAATTCTAAATTCTAAATTTTAAATTCTAAATTCTAAATTCTAAATTCTTTATATATATTATTTATTTTAAAAATATCTGTATCTGTTAGTGAATCCCGATTCTCTTTCCTCTATCCTTTATATAAAGATATCTAATTACGACAAATAGATGTCGACTCCTTTCTCATAGTAAGAATTAAATCATGATTATCTATTATTTCACCAATAATCTTAAGAATATAAAGTATCTTAAATAAATTAATCTGTACAGTAAGATAATTCGATAAATTAAACTACTCAGTAATTCTAAATTCTAAATTCTAAATTCTAAATTCCAAATTCCAAGTTCCAAATTCTAAATTCTAAATTCTGAATTCTTAATTCTAAATTCTAAATTCTTATATATATTATTTATTTTAAAACAATCTGTATTTGTTAGTGAATCCCGATTTTCTTTCCTCTATCCTTTATATAAAAGATATCTAATTTCGACAAATAGATGTCAACTCCTTTCTCATAGTAAGAATTAAATCATGACTATTTATAATTTCACCAAGAATCTTAAAAATATAAAGAATCTTAAATAAATTAATCTGTACAGTAAGATAATTCGATAAATTAAACTACTCAGTAATTCTAAATTCTAAATTCCAAATTCCAAATTCCAAATTCTAACTTCCAAATTCTAAATTCTAAATTCTAAATTCTTTATATATATTATTTATTTTAAAAATATCTGTATCTGTTAGTGAATCCCGATTCTCTTTCCTCTATCCTTTATATAAAAGATATCTAATTACGACAAATAGATGTCAACTCCTTTCTCATAGTAAGAATTAAATCATGACTATTTATGATTTCACCAAGAATCTTAAAAATATAAAGAATCTTAAATAAATTAATCTGTACAGTAAGCTAATTCGATAAATTAAACTACTCAGTAATTCTAAATTCTAAATTCTAAATTCTAAATTCCAAATTCCAAGTTCCAAATTCCAAATTCTAAATTCTAAATTCTAAATTCTAAATTCTTTATATATATTATTTATTTTAAAAATATCTGTATCTGTTAGTGAATCCCGATTCTCTTTCCTCTATCCTTTATATAAAAGATATCTAATTACGACAAATAGATGTCAACTCCTTTCTCATAGTAAGAATTAAATCATGATTATCTATTATTTCACCAATAATCTTAAGAATATAAAGAATCTTAAATAAATTAATCTGTACAGTAAGATAATTCGATAAATTAAACTACTCAGTAATTCTAAATTCTAAATTCTAAATTCTAAATTCCAAATTCCAAGTTCCAAATTCCAAATTCTAAATTTTAAATTCTAAATTCGAAATTCTTTATATATATTATTTATTTTAAAACAATCTGTATCTGTTAGTGAATCCCGATTCTCTTTCCTCTATCATTTATATAAAAGATATCTAATTACGACAAATAGATGTTAAGAATTAAATCATGACTATCTATTATTTCACCAATAATCTTAAGAATATAAAGAATCTTAAATAAATTAATCTGTACAGTAAGATAATTCGATAAATTAAACTACTCAGTAATTCTAAATTCTAAATTCTAAATTCTAAATTCTAAATTCCAAATTCCAAAGTCCAAATTCTAAATTCCAAATTCCAAATTCTAAATTCTAAATTTCAAATTCCAAATTCCAAATTCCAAATTTCCAAATTCTATATTCTAAATACTAAATTCTAATTTCTAAATTCTAAATTCTAAATTCTTTATATATATTATTTATTTTAAAAATATCTGTATGTTAGTGAATCCCGATTTTCTTTCCTCTATCCTTGTTTCGGAATGCTATTGCTTGGAAAACACTCCGGGCGGAGCTGGTACTGTCTTGTTAGAGACCGGGAATCGAGGAGGACGGACCACTAAGCGAAATGAGAGGGCCAGTATAGAGTTGAGACACTTTTATTGTTCCTAATACAGATACTTGACGAAAGAGTCAATATCGATCGAAGTAATTATTCGCGCCAGTCAAGATAGCTCGCAAGACGAAACGATCGACAAACGAAATCGTTCAATATACTTGGTTTCCGCAGAGCTGTCGCGTAACAGTGTATTGAAAGCGCTCCGACAGCAAACTGAAACGGTTATGCTCGAGCTCGAACGCCCGAACGCGTGTGTTTATGTCGATCATCTTATTCGAGGTGAGGCTCCACGTGAACCTCGCATGTTCCACGCGATATCGTACCGAGCTGGGAAACTCTCCTGGTCGCAGGCACCGCCTGAACGCGACAGATCGGAAACAATAATAATAACGCGAGATATACCGGGACGCTTATTCATTTCGTTTACCTTAGCTTTAATTTTCAAATCATTCCGGAACACACCGCCCGCCTCGAATGCTCGCATTCGAAAATATATATCCATATATAATGTCGCATACAGTACAAAGACTCTATCGCTAGCTACAGGGAGTCGCGGAAGTCACATCGACTCCGCTCGTGTCACACGGCTCAGACTCAACGCCGCCCGCCATGGCGGAATCTTGTGTAGAATTTATATCAATAGGAAGAAAGCACAATTTGGTAATTGGGCGTTTGTATTGAGAACGCGCGGTTTGAACCGTGACGACACGGGTGAGGCCATCGTCGCCGGGATGACAAGCCGTTATGCGGCCAAGCTCCCATTGACATGGAGGCGCGAGCGCGTTTCGTAGGAGCACCATTTGACCGACCTTAGCGAGCTTATGCGCGACCCTCCACTTGGGCCTCTGCTGCAAGTTAAGGAGATAGTCATTCGACCACGATTTCCAGAATTGTTCGGTAATTCGCTGTAGTAATTGCCATCGCGACAATCGGGTCTCGTTGATCTCGAGAACGCTGGGTTCAGGGACAGCCATAAGAGGTCCTCCGATAAGGAAATGACCGGGAGTTAAAGCCTGGTAGTCGTCTAGGTTCTCGGACACCGCCGCGATTGGACGGGAATTTAGGCAAGCCTCGATGCGACACAACACGACCGGCTAGACTCTCCTATGGAAATCGGAGGTCCCCTTTTAAAGGGTAATCGGACAACGTAGCGACCGTCGGGATTTCGGTAATGTGTGCGGAGAAAATGCTCCTCACACGCTTGGTCCTCAGGAGTTAATTGGGACGTGCGGGGAATTTCTTCCACCTCCCAGAAGCGTCGAATGTTGAAATCGAGATCTTCATCCACTGAGGCATGATGTACGTCGATCCTTTGGCTCGAACGCGCTCCTCCCGTTGGGCCGGAGATAATCCAGCCTAACACCGTATTTTGGGCTATTGGCTCGTTCGCGGCGCCCTTACGAACTCCGTCGAGAATTAAGGAGCCGAAGAGTTCGGCACCAATGAGAACGTCAATCGGAGCGGATCCCGCGAAGTCCTGATCGGCGAGGGTGAGGTCCTTTAAATGGGGCCAGTTCATCGGAGCGTTAATACGGTTAGGCAAATACCGCGTTAACGATTTTAAAATTAAGGCGGAAATGGAATAGGCCGGACTGACGGACGTACTTGGAGTAATAGTGATGGTAGCTGCTTGTCGAACTGAAGTGTGCGTCTCTCCGATACCGGTTACAATGATGGACGTGCGAACTTTCGGAATGCGCAACGACTGGGCTAAATTTTCGGTTATAAACGATGCCGCGGATCCTTGATCGATTAAAGCGCGCACGGTTTGACATCGACCTTGCTCCGAGTAGACTCGAACTCGCGCGGTCGCAAGGAGAATCGGCTGGGTGGACGGAACGGACTTGGCAACAACATGAGAGGCGATACCGGTTTGGGAAGCTTCACTTGTAGGAGGGGAGGGGGAGGCGTCACTGTCGGATGGTTTCGCAATTTCCGGAAAATGCAGCAATGTGTGATGCTTCTTCTGACATTGCTTACACGAGTAAGAGCTCGTGCATTCCTTTGCTTGATGCTTTGCACTAAAACAATTTAAGCATCTTTTGCATTTCTTAACGAGCTCGTGTCTTTGATTCGGCGTTTTATTGAGAAATTCGGAGCATTGGTACAAGAGGTGTTGAGCGGCGCACACAGGACATGAAAGCTTCGTAGCGCTCGCAGCGTGGGATGCTATCGCTTTCGGCTTCGCTTTATTTTTTGCCGCCGCGTCGGCCGGTTTTTCAGTCGCAAACGGTATTATCGAATCGAGGGCGCGGATGCGAGAATCCATAAACGCGTCTATTTCGGCGTAAGTCGGATAGTAAACGCTACTACCTAACTTAAGTTCCCATGCTTCACGCGAAGCGTTATCGAGTTTCTGCGTAATCAAGAATACGAGAATGTCGCTCCACTGATCCACCGGACGCGCTAAATTCCTCAAGGCCGCGGTCGCGGCATGTACTTTGTCTCGCAACGCACGCAATTCTTGAGCCGATTTCGCGGTGACATTGGGCAATGTAAACAGCTTGTTCAGATGAGTACTAATAAGACGCCGTTTATTTTCAAATCGCGACGAGAGAATTTGCCACGCGACATCAAAATTCTCGGACGTTAACGCTAAATGTTCGATGGATGCGCTCGCTTCACCCTTTAAACACGAGAATAAATGGTGTAGTCGTTGAACGTTTGACAAACTCGCCTCGCAAATAATCATCGAGTAGAATCGGTCTCGGAAGCTCTCCCACTTCTCGTACGATCCATCGAAGCTTGGTAGGGTGACCTTCGGCAGATTGAGCGCGGTATGCGATGGAAATTCGGGGGCCCGACTTACGTTTACGCTCTCTAAAAGAGAATCAGTGTATTTTTACTGAGAAACAGTAAATAGTCACTGATTGAAGCAGTTATAAGTATACCACTAAGAATCAGTGACATTTCACTGAAAGAATTAGTTAATATTGACTGTTTCAATCAGTAATATTGGACTACTAAAACAGTGACTTTGAGCAGCAAAATCAGTAATGTGAACTGATTAAATCAGTAATATTGACTGTTTTACTCAGTAATATTGGACTACTGGAAACAGTGACTTTGAACAGCAAAATCAGTAATGCAAGCTGATTAAATCAGTAAATGTCCCAGCAAACAGTAACAAAAAGTAATAACCTTAATACATGTTATAATTTTTTATTCAACAATGTAATTGTTACGTGCAAAATGTTTACAGAATGAAGTCAATTAAAAATTAAACATTCCTCAGCTTACGAGCTTGTGCCTCTATGTTTGTTCCTTCCTAAAAAAAGATTTTTCTGTGTGTTAGCAAGTATTAATATATAACTTTTAAATGCACTAACCAAACTTACAGGCCATATCTGTATTAACGAAGAATTTGGAAAAATAGGAGGATCATCATGTTGTCCCTTATCAATGTTCTTCTGAAATTAAATATCCAAATATTTGAATCGTGTTTTAACAATCAATTTATACTAAGAAATTATAAGAATAAGAAATAAAAGACTTACTCTTTTTGATAAGTTTCCAACAATAACCGAGATTAATAATCTTATTCTGTTTGCTGTTCAGTTCTCTCGTTCAATACGCCGTGGTTTATGCTGAAAATGAAAAGGGAGAAACAGTCTCTAGTTTATCGTGCTTTACTATGGGCCCGTTGGGCCTCCATCTTTGCCCCGTTGGCAAACTATAACCTCGCACCGTACTCGTCAGTACCCGCGGTAAATGAACTACAGCTCAAGAAGCTTTCGTACTTACTTTTAACCTCACCTTTTTCGCAAGCACGCTTAGCTCAGTACCGCAGTTTCTCTCATTCTTCGTAATGTACACTTAGCACCGCTTCGTCCTTTGTCACGTATACTTCGTTCTCGTCTTCTGTTTCACACATCACTGAGATCACAATCCTGTTCCGCTTCCTCGCACCATCAATCAGTATTACCAACAGATAACTGATTTTACAGTGACATCTTACTTTCACTGACCATAATCAGTGAAATATAAGATAAAGAAACAAAAAGTAAACATTCTACTGAAGTTCAGTGAAATACTCACTGATTCTCAGTGAAATCCTATTTTACTGTTTCAATTAGTGATATTTTCACTGATTCTACTTTAGAGAGCGGAGGCATCCAGGGGTGGAAGAAGCTCACCGAGCTGCTCGTAGAGATAATCCAGCGCAGCATCGTAGCACTCCTCACAATGCTCGAATTCGCGATCGGTGAAGTAGGAGTATGACGCCTTGGTCGCGGCGTCGGTGATGACGTGCAGCTTCGCATCTAAAACTCGGCACTGCTCGAACCTCTCCTTGGTACTTTCGATTCGCGCCTTGGTAGCTGCAGGGGTCATCTTCGCCTGTCCCAATTTTTTGAAATTCGAGATAGTATTCATAACGGAGTTGAATAATGAGCGCTGTTTGAGGAGCAGTTCTTCGAAGGACGACATCTTGGCGGCGATAGTGACTCAGACACGGTCACTCACAATTCACGCCAGCAGCCCACTTCACGGTTCACAAGACCTCAATCCCGATCCGGCTCGAAGGACCAAATGTTTCGGAATGCTATTGCTTGGAAAACACTCCGGGCGGAGCTGGTACTGTCTTGTTAGAGACCGGGAATCGAGGAGGACGGACCACTAAGCGAAATGAGAGGGCCAGTATAGAGTTGAGACACTTTTATTGTTCCTAATACAGATACTTGACGAAATCAGAGTCAATATCGATCGAAGTAATTATTCGCGCCAGTCAAGATAGCTCGCAAGACGAAACGATCGACAAACGAAATCGTTCAATATACTTGGTTTCCGCAGAGCTGTCGCGTAACAGTGTATTGAAAGCGCTCCGAAAACAAACTGAAACGGTTATGCTCGAGCTCGAACGCCCGAACGCGTGTGTTTATGTCGATCATCTTATTCGAGGTGAGGCTCCACGTGAACCTCGCATGTTCCACGCGATATCGTACCGAGCTGGGAAACTCTCCTGGTCGCAGGCACCGCCTGAACGCGACAGATCGGAAACAATAATAATAACGCGAGATATACCGGGACGCTTATTCATTTCGTTTACCTTAGCTTTAATTTTCAAATCATTCCGGAACAATCCTTTATATAAAAGATATCTAATTACGACAAATAGATGTCAACTCCTTTCTCATAGTAAGAATTAAATCATGACTATTTATAATTTCACCAAGAATCTTAAAAATATAAAGAATCTTAAATAAATTAATCTGTACAGTAAGCTAATTCGATAAATTAAACTACTCAGTAATTCTAAATTCTAAATTCTAAATTCTAAATTCCAAATTCCAAGTTCCAAATTCCAAATTCTAAATTCTAAATTCTAAATTCTAAATACTTTATATATATTATTATTTTAAAAATATCTGTATCTGTTAGTGAATCCCGATTCTCTTTCCTCTATTTTTTATATAAAAGATATCTAATTACGACAAATAGATGTCGACTCCTTTCTCATAGTAAGAATTAAATCATGACTATCTATTATTTCACCAAGAATCTTAAGAATATAAAGAATCTTAAATAAATTAATCTGTACAGTAAGATAATTCGATAAATTAAACTACTCAGTAATTCTAAATTCTAAATTCCAAATTCCAAATTCCAAATTCCAACTTCCAAATTTTAAATTCTAAATTCTAAATTCTTTATATATATTTATTTATTTTAGAAATATCTGTATCTGTTAGTGAATCCCGATTCTCTTTCCTCTATCCTTTATATAAAAGATATCTAATTACGACAAATAGATGTCAACTCCTTTCTCATAGTAAGAATTAAATCATGACTATTTATAATTTCACCAAGAATCTTAAAAATATAAAGAATCTTAAATAAATTAATCTGTACAGTAAGCTAATTCGATAAATTAAACTACTCAGTAATTCTAAATTCTAAATTCTAAATTGTAAATTCCAAATTCCAAGTTCCAAATTCCAAATTCTAAATTCTAAATTCTAAATTCTAAATTCTAAATTCTAAATTCTTTATATATATTATTTATTTTAAAAATATTTGTATCTGTTAGTGAATCCCGATTCTCTTTCCTCTATCCTTTATATAAAAGATATCTAATTACGACAAATAGATGTCGACTCCTTTCTCATAGTAAGAATTAAATCATGATTATCTATTATTTCACCAATAATCTTAAGAATATAAAGTATCTTAAATAAATTAATCTGTACAGTAAGATAATTCGATAAATTAAACTACTCAGTAATTCTAAATTCTAAATTCTAAATTCTAAATTCCAAATTCCAAGTTCCAAATTCTAAATTCTAAATTCTGAATTCTTAATTCTAAATTCTAAATTCTTTATATATATTATTTATTTTAAAACAATCTGTATCTGTTAGTGAATCCCGATTCTCTTTCCTCTATCCTTTATATAAAAGATATCTAATTACGACAAATAGATGTCAACTCCTTTCTCATAGTAAGAATTAAATCATGATTATCTATTATTTCACCAATAATCTTAAGAATATAAAGAATCTTAAATAAATTAATCTGTACAGTAAGATAATTCGATAAATTAAACTACTCAGTAATTCTAAATTCTAAATTCTAAATTCTAAATTCCAAATTCCAAGTCCCAAATTCCAAATTCTAAATTCTAAATTCTAAATTCTAAATTCTTTATATATATTATTTATTTTAAAAATATCTGTATCTGTTAGTGAATCCCGATTCTCTTTCCTCTATCCTTTATATAAAAGATATCTAATTACGACAAATAGATGTCGACTCCTTTCTCATAGTAAGAATTAAATCATGATTATCTATTATTTCACCAAGAATCTTAAGAATATAAAGAATCTTAAATAAATTAATCTGTACAGTAAGATAATTCGATAAATTAAACTACTCAGTAATTCTAAATTCTAAATTCCAAATTCCAAATTCCAAATTCCAACTTCCAAATTTTAAATTCTAAATTCTAAATTCTTTATATATATTATTTATTTTAGAAATATTTGTATCTGTTAGTGAATCCCGATTCTCTTTCCTCTATCCTTTATATAAAAGATATCTAATTACGACAAATAGATGTCAACTCCTTTCTCATAGTAAGAATTAAATCATGACTATCTATTATTTCACCAATAATCTTAAGAATATAAAGAATCTTAGATAAATTAATCTGTACAGTAAGATAATTTGATAAATTAAACTACTCAGTAATTCTAACTTCTAAATTCTAAATTCCAAATTCCAAGTTCCAAATTCCAAATTCCAAATTCTAAATTCTAAATTCTAAATTCTAAATTCTAAATTCTTTATATATATTATTTATTTTAGAAATATTTGTATCTGTTAGTGAATCCCGATTCTCTTTCCTCTATCCTTTATATAAAAGATATCTAATTACGACAAATAGATGTCAACTCCTTTCTCATAGTAAGAATTAAATCATGACTATCTATTATTTCACCAATAATTTTAAGAATATAAAGAATCTTAAATAAAGTAATCTGTACAGTAAGATAATTCGATAAATTAAACTACTCAGTAATTCTAAATTCTAAATTCTAAATTCTAAATTCTAAATTCTAAATTCTAAATTCTAAATTCTTTATATATATTATTTATTTTAGAAATATCTGTATCTGTTAGTGAATCCCGATTCTCTTTCCTCTATCCTTTATATAAAAGATATCTAACTACGACAAATAGATGTCAACTCCTTTCTCATAGTAAGAATTAAATCATGACTATTTATTATTTCACCAAGAATCTTAAGAATATAAAGAATCTTAAATAAATTAATCTGTACAGTAAGATAATTCGATAAATTAAACTACTCAGTAATTCTAAATTCTAAATTCTAAATTCTAAATTCTAAATTCTAAATTCTAAATTCCAAATTCCAAATTCCAAGTTCCAAATTCCAAATTCCAAATTCTAAATTCTAAATTCTAAATTCTAAATTCTAAATTCTAAATTCTAAATTCTTTATATATATTATTTATTTTAGAAATATCTGTATCTGTTAGTGAATTCCGATTCTCTTTCCTCTATCCTTTATATAAAAGATATCTAATTACGACAAATAGATGTCAACTCCTTTCTCATAGTAAGAATTAAATCATGACTATCTATTATTGCACCAATAATCTTAAGAATATAAAGAATCTTAAATAATTTAATCTGTACAGTAAGATAATTCGATAAATTAAACTACTCAGTAATTCTAAATTCTAAATTCTAAATTCTAAATTCCAAATTCCAAGTTCCAAATTCCAAATTCTAAATTCTAAATTCTAAATTCTAAATTCTAAATTCTAAATCTTTATATATATTATTTATTTTAAAATATCTGTATCTGTTAGTGAATCCC
>NW_027270571.1:0-5000 GCF_030848805.1 Temnothorax longispinosus | reverse complement strand
TTTGTTCATATGCCACTTACGATCGCGCGGCTCCACTTCCCAATCTGTACGTGATGTTTGAAAATCAATTTAAAATAAAAAGAAATACAATTAAGAACGTTCTCTCGTCCTTATACTAGAGAAAATCGATTTTCTTAGGATTTTCTTGAAACTGTGAATATACGTTAATTTAGGTGTGCTTCATGCGTGGTATAAATTTCAGTACCTCTTTCGGTATAAAAAATCAAGATACTGAGCCTCAAAGTTTCAACTTTTACTAATGAAAAGGTTTTCCAGGCTAAACGGTAAGAGATACGAGGTTGACCAAGAGGACCAAAGTTGCTTCTCTCGTCGAGTTCTATAAGGAAAAAATGCCAAAACTAAAAAAATTAAATTTTAAAATTTTTTTTTAAAACTTTGAGGCTCAGTATCTTTATTTTTTATTAAATAAAAATGCAAGATAAAATGAAAAATTAAAAATTCTTTAACTAAAAACGACACAAATCAAATATACATTTTTATATGTTTTTAAACACTTATATATTTAAATACATACAAAAAATACTATTTAAATACATAAAATATTATATTTAGATACATAAAAAATATTATTTAATACATTACATGTAAAAAATGTATATTGTATAAAATTATTTTATTTAAACATTTTATACATATTTAAATACTTACTGCAATTAGCATATTTATTTTGTTTTAAAAAAGTGTCAAGTTTTTATGTTGCCATTGATTTCGATATTATTTTCTTGGCATTGAAAATGTTTACGCTTTTTTTAAGTCTTTTTCAAATAAACTCTTTAATAGCTCGAAATCACAAATACGTACTTTGTAAGCAAGTCGCTGGTTCGTCGCTGTTGTCACCGCACTGGTCAAAACCATCACAATTCAGCTGGCTTGGAATGCATCTGTGATTCTGGCACAGGAAATCGGTGCCCGCAAAACAATCTGGTAACGTTCGATCCAATCAAAGGCAAACGAAACATGTATACTAAGGCTTAATTGGAATGAGGCGATTACCCTGCGACTTATAGTGCAACTCGTCGTCGTCATCGAGGACAGACTTACCCATGTAACTGAAGGCCGCATAAGCGATCGCCAAGTGAGAACTTGGACCGAATGTACCACAAAGACTCACGTGGAATCCGCTGGTGACCGGCGCGATGTGTTCCCTATGTCTGAGCGGTTGCAACTGACTCGCCGGATGTCGAATAACTTCCAGCGACATCAGGGCCGAAGTCGGACCCTCCTTGATGATCAACTCCGTATTCCCGGCTAAAAATTAACTGCTCTGTAATAACACAGCACTTTCAAAAAAAAAAAAAAACTAATTCTACCTATTCCTCGCAATCGCCCAGAATTCTGTTTTACATTAGTTCCGTTTGTCTCGTGTGATGAAATAATAAAGTAATTTAAATTGATTGAAAGAAATAAGAAAAAAAACGAAGAAAATTTTATATTTGATTTCTATCATTTTCGTCAATTCCTTCTGCTCTGCACGTTTTCTACAAGATATTTGCGGACACGTAATTTTTCTAACTTCAACTTTCCTCGCTTTATTAGATATTTTAATAAAGTATTTTGTTTTGTCTTGCAACGTACGCAGCTCTTAGAAAATTGATTTAATTTTACATCAGCATTATTAATACAATGTCCCGCGAAAAACGATTGTATTAAAACCGTATTAAAAGCTTATATGAATTTATTAAGAATCTTATTAGAATCGAATATGCAAATCAATTATAAATTAAATATGTCATATTTAAATCAAATTAAAGTACCCCATCTTATTTAATCTATATATGGATTAAACTGGACCTTGCTTTGTTAAAGTATGCAAAATCAGCCGCACAGACCTAAGGAAATGCAGAGTTAATATGGTTTTAATTTGCCAAATGTGGATTAAATAAGGTAATAAATTCAAAATTAATTTGTTAAATATAATCATATAAGTCAAATATAATCATATAAAAGTCAAATATAATCATATAAGTCAAATATAATCATATAAGTCAAATTTGTCATATAAGTCAAATTTGTCATATATAAATGTTATTTGATCTTATTAGAATTTTATATAATTTTGTTTTAAATTTAAATTTATACCAATTTATAAATTTAAACAAGATTATATAAAATTTTATTTTTTAAGCGTGCTACTTTATTATAAGAGTGGACTTCACGATATAACTGATACAAAAATTGTGTCATTCCGAGACAGTGTCGTGTCTTCTTGATACCGTTATCTTATAACACTCTTTGTCAAATTTTAATTACGAGAAACAGATCACATCGAATGCCATCTATCGGATACTTTGAGATGCAATATTCTGATCTGATCATATATAATCTTATATGACTATATTATTTTTTTTTAAATTGAATCAAATATTTTACATGTTAAGTTCGACAAATAAAGAAACAATTTTACGCGCAAATATTATTTAAACATTATTTAAACAAAATACGTTTTAATAAGAATCAAATTAAAACCAAAGGGCCTAGCGGAGCCTAAGCATGTGAATCGGCCCTTGATCATACAGAGCTGACATTAATGTCACAAGTTAGTACCAATATGATAAAACTTTCCACCAAATATTATTTTAAAAAATCCACTTTTTTAGAAGTTATGCAGGGAGAAAGTAAAATAAAGAAATGTATTTTTTTCGAAAACCACTTGACCGATCTTGATGAAAAAAATATATGTTATGTAGACTAATAAAACTAATTAACAAAAAAAATGTCCAAAATGTTTGCTAAAAAAAAACCAAAAAAAAAATATTTGAATTTTTAAATATATTTTTTTTAGGGTGATATTTTCGAGGTACCTTTTTGAAATTTTTACGAAAATTTCTCTTAAAGTGTCCACTATAACATATATCTTTTCAATTTTTTTTAAATGGTGGAACATAGTTAAAAATACGAAAATCGTAAGCGTCGCGTCACTCCGGCGCACAGTGCAGTGCCATTCCGCGTTGCGGGTGTTCGATGTAACTTTACTAGCACATATGTACGTCTGCAATTAGCCTATAATATGTATACTTTTTAATTTTTATAGTTTCCAGAGTTTACCACGTGGAGGTTGCAGTACGGTTTTAAACTCCTTATTGGGGTGCTTTTTTAACGGTGATCCCCTCCGCCTTCACTACGTTTCCGTAAAATCGGGGTGCTTTTTTAACGTGAGTCCCCTCGCCTTTCACTACGTTTCCGTAAAATCAGGGTGCTTTTTTAACGTGAGTCCCTTCGCCTCTCACTACGTTTCCGTAAAATCGTGGTGCTTTTTTTAACGTGAGTCCCCTTCGCCTTTCACTACTTTCCGTAAAATCAGGGTGCTTTTTAACGTGAGTCCCTTTGCCTCTCACTACGTTTCCGTAAAAATTCGGGGTGCTTTTTTAAAAACGTGAGTCCCCCGCCTCTCACTACGTTTTCGAAAATCAGGGTGCTTTTTGAATGTTAAGACCTCGCTTCTCATTACACCCTACACCTACGATTTATTTAATCTTCTTCACTATCACTGTCTATTACTGGAATGTTATTTGTTTTCTTAAACAGATCGCTCAGTATTTCTGCTGGTTTCAAAATTTTCGCTAAATATCTTGCATGAGATAGATAATATATAATTGCAGCAATATGACAGCAGCATCCAATTGTTCGTAGCCCATTAGCGATCTGTTTAAGAAAACAAATAACATTCCAGTAATAGACAGTGATAGTGAAGAAGATTAAATAAATCGTAGGTGTAGGCTGTAATGAGAGACGAGGGATCTTACATTCAAAAAGCACCCCGATTTTACGGAAACGTAGTGAGAGGCAAAGGGACTCACGTTAAAAAAGCACCCTGATTTTACGGAAACGTATTGAAAGGCGAGGGGACTCACGTTAAAAAAGCACCCCGATTTACGGAAACGTAGTGAGAGGCGAAGGGACTCACGTTAAAAAAGCACCCTGATTTTACGGAAACGTAGTGAAAGGCGAGGGGACTCACGTTAAAAAAGCACCCCAATAAGGAGTTTAAAACCGTACTGCAACCTCCACGTGGTAAACTCTGGAAACTATAAAAATAAAAAGTATACATAGTATAGGCTAATTGCAGACGTACATATGTGCTAGTAAAGTTACATCGAAACACCCGCAACGCGGAATGGCACTGCACTGTGCGCCGGAGTGACGCGACGCTTACGATTTTCGTATTTTTAAATATGTTCCACCATTTAAAAAAATTGAAAAAAATATGTTATAGTGGACACTTTAAGAGAAATTTTCGTAAAAATTTCAAAAAAGGTACCTCACAAATATCACCCTAAAAAAAACTTATTTAAAATTCAAATATTTTTTTTTGGTCTTTTTTTTGGCAAACATTTTGGACATTTTTTTGTTAATTAGTTTTATTAGTCTACATAACATAAATTTTTTTCATCAAGATCGGTCAAGTGGTTTTCGAGAAAAATATATTTCTTTATTTTACTTTCTCCCTGCATAACTTCTAAAAAAATGAATTTTTTTAAATAATATTTGGTGGAAAGTTTTATCATATTGGTACTAACTTGTGACATTAATGTCAGCTCTGTATGATCAAGGGCCGATTTCACATGCTTACTCCGCTAGGCCCTTTGGGTTAAAGCCGCAATTGAATCGAGTAAAAGTCGCATACAGAACATATTAACTTTTTATTAAAGTCTTATATATAAATATTCTGCATCATGTATGGTTCTGGATCATATATAATCCACATAAGTTATCTTATTAAATACAAATTAAAACCATATTTGATTCGAAGTGTTATATGATCCCTATAAGTAATCTAATTAAATTTTAAATTAAAGCCCTATTTTATTGTGGATCATATTTAATCTACATAACTGGATTTTAATAAGTGCAAATTAAAACTGTAATTTAAACAAATATAATTTTAATATAAAATCTGGATTTAATTTGAATTTTACCCCAATTAAATATAATTTAATATGATTTTAGTTAGATTCATATTAGATCGTTTTTTCGCGGGG
>NW_027270570.1:0-4978 GCF_030848805.1 Temnothorax longispinosus | reverse complement strand
AGACCGCGAAGCCCGCGGTTAAACGTCAATAAAAGTCCCTATAAGGAGAATTAAGCCCTGCGTTCAATCTTTTGCATTCGCTTAATGCTTCATCTTCTCGTGGATTAAAAGATCTGCGGTTTAGATTCTGAACGCCTTGAAAAGCAATAGATCCAGTATATGAGTCTATCGATTTCACTTTTTATATTAATCTCCTCTCTGTTATCTGACATTCGTTCGATATCGTCGACATCAATCACTCATACGTTCTCGTTCAAAGAAATTGAAGTTACTCCGGCGGTCATATTTCACATCACACACAATTCTAGAAAAATAATATATTTTTACGTAAGGTAAATCGTTTAATGTCTCACAGATATGTCTCAGTTATTCCTCAATTTAGACAAACTGTTTAAATAATGCCTAAATAAGTATTTATTTTGTGAAATAACGAGGGAGCATAGATTTCCTTATTTTTCAAATAGAATATGGTAGAATATAAAAATAGGATTTACACTTTAATTTTTTTTTTAATTTTATTATGTCTTTACTTTAATATTGATTTCAAAAGCAGCGTGATTCTTTCAAAATCATACGTCCATTTTCTTATATTAATCTCTTTTACTCTTACACGATATGCGAAAAAGCATTAAAACAAGATTATTAAAAAAATGTTGAATATGTACATAGAGTAAAAATAAGAAAAATGTGTGCGCCCCTCTTTCTCCCTTGCTGCGTAAGCGCGCGTCTATATAAATAAAATAGAATATAATAAGAGCAAAAATATAATAATTAACGTGTGAATATAACCTAATATATACCAAATGTATTATATTACATGATATTCCATTATTTAAACCATCCTATCCGGGGGAAAACGTTCATCCGACGGTGATTTTCCTGGGCATGACATAATATAATTAATCAACCATGAATTAGGAGAGTGCCTATCGCTTTTGTCGGGACATCGACGATTTCGGAAAGGTCATTAGAGAACAAGATGAATATTTCATATTTTCTCACGCGGTGCAGGTGCTCACCGGGCATGGCTGCTTCGGTGTGTACCTGCACAGAATCGGCAAAGAGGCCACGACGCGGTGCCACCACTGCGACGAGAAGAGGGACACGGCGGAGCACACGCTGGCACACTGTCCAGCGTGGGCAGAACAGCGCCGTGTCCTACAGGGGGAGGTCGGCCAAGACCTCTCCCTCCCGGCCATAGTGGCGGCTATGGTCGGGGAAATCTTATCCCGAAAGAAGCCCTGCTCAAGATCAGCAGACGGAAACCAAAAAAAGTTGAAATAATGGGAGACGGTGTAATAAAAAATCATTATGTAAAAAAAATAGAGAATCGACAAGATTTAGACGAATGCCTACAACGTGCACATTGTAACCGACAAGTGGCACACACTACATCAAATAAACGGTAATTTTATTTTGAAATGATTAATTTATTATTTAATTTAAAATAAATAATAATTTGCATTTCAGATCATCCAGATTTCATTTTGTGTAAAAATGTTTACGTACTTTATAGGGAGACTAGGGATAACCTTCCACGCGGTGCAGGTGCTCACCGGGCATGGCTGCTTCGGTGTGTACCTGCACAGAATCGGCAAAGAGGCCACGACGCGGTGCCACCACTGCGACGAGGAGAGGGACACGGCGGAGCACACGCTGGCACACAGTCCAGCGTGGGCAGAACAGCGCCGTGTCCTACAGGGGGAGGTCGGCCAAGACCTCTCCCTCCCGGCCATAGTGGCGGCTATGGTCGGGGAAATCTTATCCCGAAAGAAGCCCTGCTCGAGATCAGCAGACGGAAACCAAAAAAAAGTTGAAATAATGGGAGACGGTGTAATAAAAAATCATTATGTAAAAACAATAGAGAATCGACAAGATTTAGACGAATGCCTACAACGTGCACATTGTAACCGACAAGTGGCACACACTACATCAAATAAACGGTAATTTTATTTTGAAAAGGTAAATTTATAATTTAATTTAAAATGAATAATAATTTGCATTTCAGATCATCCAGATCTCATTTTGTGTAAAAATGTTTACGTACTTTATAGGGAGACTATGGATATAACCTTCCACGCGGTGCAGGTGCTCACCGGGCATGGCTGCTTCGGTGTGTACCTGCACAGAATCGGCAAAGAGGCCACGACGCGGTGCCACTACTGCGACGAGGAGAGGGACACGGCGGAGCACACGCTGGCACACTGTCCAGCGTGGGCAGAACAGCGCCGTGTTCTACAGAGGGAGGTCGGCCAAGACCTCTCCCTCCCGGCCATAGTGGCGGCTATGGTCGGGGAAATCTTATCCCGAAAGAAGCCCTGCTCAAGATCAGCAGACGGAAACCAAAAAAGTTGAAATAATGGGAGACGGTGTAATAAAAAATCATTATGTAAAAACAATAGAGAATCGACAAGATTTAGACGAATGCCTACAACGTGCACATTGTAACCGACAAGTGGCACACACTACATCAAATAAACGGTAATTTATTTTGAAATGATTAATTTATTATTTAATTTAAAATAAATAATAATTTGCATTTCAGATCATCCAGATTTCATTTTGTGTAAAAATGTTTACGTACTTTATAGGGAGACTAGGGATAACCTTCCACGCGGTGCAGGTGCTCACCGGGCATGGCTGCTTCGGTGTGTACCTGCACAGAATCGGCAAAGAGGCCACGACGCGGTGCCACCACTGCGACGAGGAGAGGGACACGGCGGAGCACACGCTGGCACACAGTCCAGCGTGGGCAGAACAGCGCCGTGTCCTACAGGGGGAGGTCGGCCAAGACCTCTCCCTCCCGGCCATAGTGGCGGCTATGGTCGGGGAAATCTTATCCCGAAAGAAGCCCTGCTCGAGATCAGCAGACGGAAACCAAAAAAAGTTGAAATAATGGGAGACGGTGTAATAAAAAATCATTATGTAAAAACAATAGAGAATCGACAAGATTTAGACGAATGCCTACAACGTGCACATTGTAACCGACAAGTGGCACACACTACATCAAATAAACGGTAATTTTATTTTGAAAAGGTAATTTATAATTTAATTTAAAATGAATAATAATTTGCATTTCAGATCATCCAGATCTCATTTTGTGTAAAAATGTTTACGTACTTTATAGGGAGACTATGGATAACCTTCCACGCGGTGCAGGTGCTCACCGGGCATGGCTGCTTCGGTGTGTACCTGCACAGAATCGGCAAAGAGGCCACGACGCGGTGCCACTACTGCGACGAGGAGAGGGACACGGCGGAGCACACGCTGGCACACTGTCCAGCGTGGGCAGAACAGCGCCGTGTTCTACAGGGGGAGGTCGGCCAAGACCTCTCCCTCCCGGCCATAGTGGCGGCTATGGTCGGGGAAATCTTATCCCGAAAGAAGCCCTGCTCGAGATCAGCAGACGGAAACCAAAAAAAGTTGAAATAATGGGAGACGGTGTAATAAAAAATCATTATGTAAAAACAATAGAGAATCGACAAGATTTAGATGAATGCCTACAACGTGCACATTGTAACCGACAAGTGGCACACACTACATCAAATAAACGGTAATTTTATTTTGAAAAGGTTAATTTATATTTAATTTAAAATTAATAATTTGCATTTCAGATCATCCAGATTTTTGTGTAAAATGTTTACGTACTTTATAGGGAGACTAGGATAAACCTTCCACGCGGTGCAGGTGCTCACCGGGCATGGCTGCTTCGGTGTGTACCTGCACAGAATCGGCAAAGAGGCCACGACGCGGTGCCACTACTGCGACGAGGAGAGGGACACGGCGGAGCACACGCTGGCACACAGTCCAGCGTGGGCAGAACAGCGCCGTGTTCTACAGGGGGAGGTCGGCCAAGACCTCTCCCTCCCGGCCATAGTGGCGGCTATGGTCGGGGAAATCTTATCCCGAAAGAAGCCCTGCTCGAGATCAGCAGACGGAAACCAAAAAAAGTTGAAATAATGGGAGACGGTGTAATTAAAAATCATTATGTAAAAACAATAGAGAATCGACAAGATTTAGATGAATGCCTACAACGTGCACATTGTAACCGACAAGTGGCACACACTACATCAAATAAACGGTAATTTTATTTTGAAAAGGTTAATTTATAATTTAATTTAAAATAAATAATAATTTGCATTTCAGATCATCCAGATCTCATTTTGTGTAAAAATGTTTACGTACTTTATAGGGAGACTATGGATAACCTTCCACGCGGTGCAGGTGCTCACCGGGCATGGCTGCTTCGGTGTGTACCTGCACAGAATCGGCAAAGAGGCCACGACGCGGTGCCACTACTGCGACGAGGAGAGGGACACGGCGGAGCACACGCTGGCACACTGTCCAGCGTGGGCAGAACAGCGCCGTGTCCTACAGGGGAGGTCGGCCAAGACCTCTCCCTCCCGGCCATAGTGGCGGCTATGGTCGGGGAAATCTTATCCCGAAAGAAGCCCTGCTCGAGATCAGCAGACGAAACAAAAAAGTTGAAATAATGGGAGACGGTGTAATTAAAAATCATTATGTAAAAAATAGAGAATCGACAAGATTTAGATGAATGCCTACAACGTGCACATTGTAACCGACAAGTGGCACACACTACATCAAATAAACGGTAATTTTATTTTGAAAAGGTTAATTTATAATTAATTTAAAATAAATAATAATTTGCATTTCAGATCATCCAGATCTCATTTTGTGTAAAAAATGTTTACGTACTTTATAGGGAGACTATGGATACACCTTCCACGCGGTGCAGGTGCTCACCGGGCATGGCTGCTTCGGTGTGTACCTGCACAGAATCGGCAAAGAGGCCACGACGCGGTGCCACTACTGCGACGAGGAGAGGGACACGGCGGAGCACACGCTGGCACACTGTCCAGCGTGGGCAGAACAGCGCCGTGTTCTACAGGGGGAGGTCGGCCAAGACCTCTCCCTCCCGGCCATAGTGGCGGCTATGGTCGGGGAAATCTTATCCCGA
>NW_027270569.1:0-4991 GCF_030848805.1 Temnothorax longispinosus | reverse complement strand
AGTCGATAATATATTTCTAACAGATATAATAACGACTGGTGTTTGTAATTCTTTTGAAATTTTAGGAAGCCGATGAATCAAAGGTAATGACGGGATGGACGAGAAGAAGACAGTATGAACAAAGTAATGTATAACAGCAAAATGACTGGAAATTTAAGAATAATGCTAAAGTTTTAAGTTAAAGCGTAGTTTAAGTTTACTCGAATATGAAACAGGTTTATATCACATTGTATAATTTTATATGTTAACGCCAAAGATTATTGTTCTGTAACCTAGATTAAGAGTTCACATATTGACATATATATATCTATATAGTTTTGTAGTAAATGACGTTAAGAGACCAAGTTTGAGTCATGAAGAACATACCAGAGTCAAACTCGGGAGGGAGTGTTGGAATATTTGAATTTTGCGCTATTTATTATAAGCTCGCTTGACTCCAGTATTCTTCCTCCTCCTTCTTCTTCCGCTTTCTCTGCGGTAAGTTCAGTTGTCTGATGGCTGACGAAGTGTACAGTTCGAAGCGTGTAATCAATAAAACGAAGCTTATTCCAAAGACGAAATATCGAGTTCTGGTTTTTCTGCTCCTTCCAACCAAACAGAATTGTCAACATATATCATATGTTTTCAAATATAATTACAAAGTATTATTCCAAATATATTTATTAGAGCAAGTAATAATATTTTAAAAACCCAAAAAATAAATATAACAGCATGAAAAAGAAGTGAAATCAAAGTATTATTTCAAGTACATTTATTAGAGTAAGTACAATTTACAAATGATACTTTATTTGCCCCAAAGGGGCCTTAAAGGGCGTTTTTGAGAAACGTTCCCAAACCTTTACAGAAAAATACATATAATTATGAACATAATCCTCTTCAATCCTTTTCGTTGTCTCGTACTCCTTGATCCTCCCTCGCTGATTGCCTCCCTACCCCTTCCAATGCCTCCTCCCCAGTCCCCTCCCCCGGTCCGCCTCGTCCCCGTCGTCGTCCGATCCCATCAGTAGTTTATCCTCCATTTTCTTCACAATATCCTCCTCTGTCAACTCCTCTTTTTTCTCGTTTTCCTCTTTCCTTTCCCTTCTCATTTCCCTTTCTTTTTCTGCTTTGATTCTCTCCTCCACCGACTTGTCTTCGTCTATTTTTACTTTCATCCTACTTCCTTCCTTTCTTCTTGCTTCCAATACTTTCCATTTATCCTCCTCACTTCTCAGCTTTACCATAAAAGTCAGCCAGTCCCCTCGCTGTCCTATCATAAACACCTCCTTCACCTCCACCTTCACTTTCAGTCCTTCTGTGAATAATTGTTCCACCTTCTTCCAGTTTGCGTCGATTCCTCCCCATCTATTCTTCTCAACTCTAATTATCACGTTCTTCCTTCTCTTCACCTCCTCGTCTTCTTCCTTCTCTTCGTACCACTATTTTTTCCTGCTTACTTTTTCCTCTCTTTCCTCACTCTCGTCCCTCTTTCTTTTACCCGAATATTAGAGTAAGTAATATTTCGTTAAATTTACTTGAATCATTAAAAGTCGATAAATCGACTTTCCGTTCTCTAGAGGTTAATGAACCTATATCATGAAAAACTGCGCGATTCTGCGGCTGGTCTTTACGAAATCGTGAAATAGAAACCTTCACCTTTCTATTACAGTAAAAAAAATTACCGGGAAACACCCGGAAGTACTACTAATATCCTCGAGTTTGTTAACATTGGCGTAAGAAAATAACGAAAAAACGTTTTTTCAAAACGCTTTGTCAAAATAGTTACAATCTTCATAAAAATAGTTAAAATATATTCATATGTACCCACTTCATCACAATCCATAGCTATTTACTTCAAGCTATATCCCGAATACAAAATATTTACTGCAGAAAGTATGCTAACGCCAAGAAAAGATACGTACACTAAAAGAGACGATCAAGTTATGACAGGTCTGCTGGTTTCTTGAATGCGCGGAGTGGGTGGGAATTGGTAGTCAATTGTTCCCTGACTATTTAGCGTTGCCAAATGGCATTTTTTTTATATGTGGAGTGAGTTTTAGAAAATCGACTTTTGGCCGCCTAAATCGGCCAAATACCCCACTGTGCGGCGTAGCGAAACCAAAATGCCCATGGTATTCGCGCATGTGGCACGCGACCGAAACGACGTCCCACGAAGTACCCGATTTTCGTATTGACCAAGGACGGCTGTGGAAGCACGATCGCTAGATAGTAGATAAGGACAGTGGGAATCTCGTTAATCCAGACAAAGCCAGGCAGACCCAGTGGCGATTGTGGCGCAGAGAGATGTGCGCTGGTCTAGTGAGCTGGAGAACCGAGTTCAAATCCAGTTAGGACCAAGTTTTGTCAGATTTCGATCGCCACCTCTCGGAGATTGTAGATGGGGATAGCAACCCACCGAGAGTATATTGCTGCTTGTCTACTATGATCCTAAGTATACTAAACCAACACTCGATTTTAAAGAGACACCGGCGAGCGAACAGTGGAAGGAATGTGTGCCGAAGGACCAACGCGCCGCGCTTCTCGAACGATACCACGACGCGCCAACCGCCGGCCACCTCGGAATCGCGAAGACGGTCGCCAGGATCGCCCACCGATATTATTGGCCCGGTATGTTCCGCGACATCGCCCGCTATGTACGCGAATGCCCGACGTGCCTAGCACATAAGGTCACGCAAGAAAAGCCAGCGGGCAACTACAGCCGACCGCGCTCGGACATCCGTGGCAGGTCACCATCGACCTCGCCGGCCCGTTACCGCGATCTGCCGCCCATATCTGGCTATGCAATATGCAGGACCGCTTTACGAAATGGGTCGAGCTTCGGCCACTACGACGGGCCACCGCGCCAGCCATCGCGAAACAAGTAACCGAGGCCATTATCCTTCGACACGGGTGCCCGAACGAAATCCTGTCGGATAATGGCACTCAGTTAAAATCCCGGCAACTCGCGAAACTCCTCGGCGACTGCGGGATCCGCCATTGCTTTGCGCCGGCATACGCGCCCCATTGTAACCCCGTGGAGCGCACCAATCGCGTGGTCAAAACGATGATTGCGCAATACGCGAAAAAGCATAAAGCCTGGGACGAGCATCTGCCAGAGCTCCAGTTCGCATACAACACCGCGACACACGACGCGACCGGCTACACACTCGCGTTTCTGAATCACGGCCGCGAGTTACGCCGCCCCGGGGAGGATGCGCCACGCGACGACCCGACGCCGCCGTCAAGCGTGCACCGCCGATTAACGGAAACGTACAAATTAGTAAAAGTACAGTTGGCTCGGGCGTTCCAGCACCAGGAGGGGCACTACAACCTCCGCCGCCGAGAATGGAGACCGAGTATCGGGGAATGGGTGTGGAAGCGGGATCGACCGGAATCCAACAAAAGCGCGGCATTTAACGCCAAACTGGCCCCGAAATTTATAGGTCCGCTCGAAATCCGCAGCACATTTCACCAGTCATCGTAGACCTCCGCAGCCGGTCGGGAAAGTGGTACCGGCACGTGCACGTGCAGGACCTCAAGCGCGCCCCTACCGATACGCCGCCTGACGTACCTGGTTCAGACCTTAGAGGAGGGGAAACGCGCTCGCACCGACCGCCAGCGCCGTTCAAAGCAACGCGACGCCGGAAAGCGCGCGTCAAGACGTAACCGCCGGCGGACGAGATATTGTTACGCGACCTCCAGTGAAATAAATATTGTTATTAGCCGGAAAATAGAAACCAGCGCAGTAGGTAAGCTAGGCCGGTTCTAACTCACCCCGTGGGATCTGAGGGAAAGTGAGGGGCGAGGGGGTATACCGCGGGGGAGGTACCGCGGGGGAGAGGGAGGGGGGAACCGCGTTCTCCGGCGCCGCAGGGGAGGAGGGACCCACGTTTTTCCGGCGCCGCGTTTTCGGACGCCGCGGGGGAGGGGGCCCGCGTTTTCGCCGCGCCGCGGAGTCCGCGTGACGTCACACGGCACGCTCGCGTTATTTCCCCCTCGTAGATGTTTCCCCCGTCCCCCGGTCGCGCGGTCTCTCTCCCTCGTTCGCGCGGTGTCTCGCGCCCCCGTCCCCCCGTTCGCGCGCGTTCTCGCTCCCGGCTCCCGGCCCCCGTTCGCGCATGTCTTCTCGCTCTCGACTCCCGGCCCCCGTTCGCGTTAGCTCTCCCTCGCGCGTCTTCTTGCTTGCGTTCTCCTCCCCTCCCCGCGCGCGGATGTTCTCTCTCCCCCACTCGCGTTTTCCTTTTCCCGCCCGCGGTCTCTCTTCTTGAAAAACAGCATTTTTTTGTTTTCATAGGCGAAGACAGTTCGAGTTCTAGATTTCCATAAAACGTAGTTTTTTGTCATTAAACTTTTACATAATCTAACGAATATATAGGAAAATTAAACAAAAAATCATACTTCTATTTACTGCAACTAAAATTTCTCTTTTTATTTAATATGGTACCCTAATGCAGCATATTTACAAACGTGTTACTTATTTCTATTTTGTTGAACATTATATAACCTTAAAAATATGTTTTTATCGGTAGTACTTGTAACGGCCTGACTTTTTCGTCGAACGCGGACTAGATTTGCCGGATCGGGAGTTCGACTGAAAGGCCCAGAGACAATAATTAGTTTGTAAAGCACGCTAACATTTATTCAATTTGAGCTGTACAGAGTGACGGAACGCGGTATATTACACACAAGTGACGGAACGCGGTATATTACAACGGTAGTGCATGTGCACTCGGCGCAGTATTACGAGGCGCGGAACGGGTCGCGGTATTCGTGATATTACATACAGTTGACGGAACGCGGTATATTACAACGGTAGTGCATGGACTTCCGTTTCCGGCGCTTTCGTAAGTGACACGTGTGTGAGTGACTGGAAGAAAATCAGAGAAAGAGGAGTGTGAGAGGGTGTGTGAGAGGGCAGTGAGTGGGTGAGAGAGAGAGAAGCAGAGGAGTGAGAGAGAGTGTGTGAATGGGCGCAGGTCAAAGGGAAAAGATAGGGTTAGATGCGGGGAAAG
>NW_027270568.1:0-5038 GCF_030848805.1 Temnothorax longispinosus | reverse complement strand
TTTCTGGTAGTCCGGGAGCCCCACCGCAAAAATTTGGGTCAATCGCTTTTATGACAAATTTTACTCGAAACAAGTGGGTAATGTACCGCACAATACTAATTGCTTGTCAGCCAAAGTCGTTACCCCCTGCTTTATCTCTTATAACAAATTGTTAACAAATGAAATTGTGCGAGGTACTTCACTCATTGCTTTATGAAAATTGCTGTTTCAATAGATAGGGGGCAATAAAATGGACCTTCCAATACCCGGCTGCCACCCCTCATCCCCTGCTTTAAGGGTGGCTGCCAATGTCCAATATGACAATATTGATAACTAACCTACAACACCTATCACTTTTATGGACGAATGGACATATCGTTGGAAAGCTCGTCAAATTTCCTTCAAAATATATACCCGGCTGCCGCACCTTCGCCCCTGTGGGGTGAGTGCTGCCGAGGAGGTTTTAACTCGCTGCGCGAGTCCATTCGAAAACGCAGTTTGAAATGCGCGCTCTAGACAAGGACAGAGCGATGTGTTCCCATTTGTTCTTCAAATGTTATTATCTCCTGAATGTCACATTGTTACAATGGCAGAGTAGGTAAGAATTTGTGTTGTTATATATTTTTCGACATTCATTGAGTGTAGTAGTCAAAATGTATGATCTTAAATGTATGATCGCGAGTCGAGTTTCAAGGTCTGTTTTAATCTTTCATGGAGTGGTAAGGAATAGCGTAATTAGAATTTTCGAAAAGTTGTACTATCGAGTCGCATCTGGTGTAAGTCATTTACGTAAATATGAATAACACAGTTATTGATCTGTAATTATCATAAGTAAAAGATCCTAAAAAAAATTTAGTTGTAGGCAAAGGATAGATGTCACTGTTTAAACTGATTAGGACATATTTATACTCACAGTTGCCCGATACTGATTCTTAAGTGAGGGGTTACTTCAGCAAGCTTTCGTGGAGGTGAAGAAATAAAGGTTTTTTGTAGTTTACTAATGTTTATTTATTTATATGTTATCAAAATCATTTAGAAGAAGTATTAATTAACAATATGCTGGGTTGCAATAGCCATGTGAAACTTGAATGAAAAAAACAGCAATAACAGACATTTGCAAGAAGATGGAAAATTATTCATCGTAAAATTCGTCAGAGGACTCATCTCCCGAAAAATCTACATCAAAATCAAGGTCGTCGGCTTGTTTTCTTTCTACAATTTTGTTATGTATCGTTCATCATTTCCCCGAACTTGAATCTATTTCTGGGAGCTTCCTGCAAAATTTCAGTTTATTGTCGAAGGTAAAGCGTCCCCAATGAACCACGTCGGTTTACAAACTAGTGTTGTTGCAGAATGCTCTACAAAATCATCCATCACAAAATCTTCAGCACGTAATCTTGACCGCAACGAGATTCAGTGGCATTGCGCCACATGTAAATGATGTAGACTGGTTCGCAACATTTTTGTTTAAGAGACTTCCAACAAAGCGGAATGAACGATACTAACGAAATTGTATAAAAAGGAAACAACCAACGACCTTGATTTAATGTAGATTTTTCGGGAGATGAGTCCTACTGACGAATTTTATGATGAATAATTTTCCATCTTCTTGCAAATATCTGTTATTGCTGTTTTTGCTTCCTCATAGAGGAAGCTTTGTTTTCCGTAAAAAATTTTTTTTTTTTGAGTTTTGTTTGTTTTTTTGCTTTTGCCAATGAGTTTCAGAATGTTCTAAAACGTCGAAAAATCCCTATTTTAAAAAAGGTCGGTATGTGTGTATGTATGTGTGTATGTATGTATGTGCCAAATTTACCGAAATTTTTCTATAACTCCAGAACTGATCAACCAAATCTTAACCCAATTATATATGAAATAGGGGTAGAAAAGACTGAAGAATATAATAGATTTTTAAATAATTGATCTTAAAAGTGTCAAGTTCATATCGTAATTTTTCACTTTTTTATATCAAATATAAAAAAATTTTATCTGAAGTAGATCCTATCATTAGAATACATAGTTTTCTTGCTAATAATAATAAAATACATTCTTTAGAATCTCTTTAATTTCAATCTCAGAATTTACATTTTGTTTCATTCAAGTTTCACATGGCTATTGCAACACAGCATATTGTTAATTAATACTTCTTCTCAATGATTTCGTAAAATATAAATAAATACATTAGTAAACTACGAAAAACCTTTATTTCTTTCACCTCCACGAAAGCTTTGCTGAAGTAACCCCTCACTTAAGAATCATACGGCAAAGTGGGTATAAATATGTCTAATCAGTTAAACATGACATCTATCCTTTGCCTACAACTAAATTTTTTAGGATCTTTTACTTATGATAATTACAGATCATAAACTGTTTATTCATATTTACGTAAATGATTACACCAGATGCGACTCGATAGTACAACTTTCGAAATTTCTAATTACGCTTTCCTACACTCCATAAAAGATTAAAAACAGACTTGAAACTCGGAATCGCGATAATAACATTTAAGATCATACATTTGATCTACTACACTCAATGAAGTCGAAAAATATATAAACAACACAAACTTCTTTACCTACTCTGCCATTGTAACAATGTGACATCAGGAGAATAATAACATTTGAAGAACAAATGGGAACACATCGCTCTGTCCTTGTCTAGAGCGCGCATTTCAAACTGCGTTTTCGAATAGACTCGCGCAGCGAGTTAAAACCTCGGCAGCCTCACCTCCACAGGGGCGAAGGTGCGGCAGCCGGGTATTATTTTGAAGGAAATTTGACGAGCTTTCCAACGATATGTCATTCGTCCATAAAAGTGATAGGTGTAGGTTAGTTAATCAATATTGTCATATTGGACATCGGCAGCCACCCTTAAAGAAGGGGATGAGGGGTGGCAGCCGAGTATTGGAAGGTCCATTTTATTGCCCCCTATCTATTGAAACAGAAAATTTTCATAAAAGCAATGAGTGAAGTACCTCGCACAATTTTATTTGTTAACAATTTGTTATAAGATATAAAGCAGGGGGTACGACTTTGGCTGACAAGCAATTATATTGTGTGGTACATTACCCACTGTTTCGAGTACAAATTTGTCATAAAAGCGATTGACCCAAATTTTTGCGGTGGGCCTCCCGACTTGGTGCGCGGTATTAGTCCGAAACTGGAACGCGTTTCCAGCGAAAGCGTCCAAAAGGCGTCATAAATGTAGTCAGATCAGAGCTCTTACGATCAAGCTCCATTTGCCAAAATCCATTACTAAGATCAAGTACAGTAAAGATATGTTTACCCGATAATTGGCTCACAATGTCTTCGGCGGTTGGTATTAGAAAGTGTTCTCGCTTAATACACATGTTGAGTGGCTTAGGATCAAGGCAGATCCGTAGGGAACCATCAGGTTTTTCAACTATTTGCATGTTGTTTACCCAGTCTGTTGGATAGTCCACCGCACTGATGATGCCCTGTTCTGTCATAGACGATAGCTGTGCCTTTAGCCGGTCAATGAGACTCAGGGGAACCCGTTTCTTGTAGTGCAATGAAGGTGTAGCGCTATCCTTGAGGATGATCGAGCAGGTGCCTGGGAATCTGCCTAGACCCTCAAAGATGTCTTTATTTTCCTGTACAAATGTTTCGACATCAGAAGGAAGGTTGTGTAATGCATTAACAGCGTTGAGTCGTTGAATTAAATTAAACGAGATACAAGACTCCAGCCCCAGTAGCGGTTCGCACTTATTATCGACAACTAGAAACGACGCGACATGACTTGATTTACGATCAGGATCGATACATGCGATTGAGGCCTCGCCATAAACTTTTATGGCATTTGAATTATAGTCAGTGACAGTAAAACTCCCAGATGAGTCAATCGGAATGTTTAACCTTTTAATGAGACCAATTGGAATGCAAATGACATCCGATCCTGTATCCAGCTTAAATTGAACGCTCTGGTCCTGTATAAGTAACGCTTTCATCCATCTGTTTCTACCTCCACCAGCACCAGAATTAGAATTTACTCTATAATTACAATGTTTAGTCTTAATTAAGGTACTTACACTAGATGCATCGCCTTCCTGATCTACTAAAGTTAAGTTAGCATTACCTAGCTCGCCCCAATTGACGCTTTTAACAGAATTTTCTGATGACTTGTGATCCGATGACTTTGCCGGCTTGGCGACAGCAGGTTGCTCCGAGCGGGTTTCCTTTTTTTCTCCCTTGCAAAACTTTTGGAAATGTCCTATTTTTCCACACCTATTGCAGTTAGCGCCGATTGCTGGGCAGTAACGACGATGTTTTCCATTGTACGGTTGACCACAGTTCCAGCAATTGTTAGTACGTTTGATTGCAGCGATGTCTGATGACTCTCCATTGGATTGTTTAACAGCGGATTTGACTTCTGCTGAATTCCCTTGGTTACGGTCCAGCAGTTGTTTGTTGGCGGTAGCAGCCTCGAAAACTTTGCAGGTTTCTATAATTCTTGGTAAAGGCTCATCCTTGCCATCCAACAATTTCAATTGTAACTTCTTGTCTTGCACGCCAATAATGATACGATCACGCAGCATACGATCAGCGTACGATGTACGACAGTTGGCGCACTCGTATTCACAGTATTGTAGCTGAGTACGAAGTTCCGTTTCAAAGGCACCAAATGACTGCTTTTCCTTTTGTATAATCATATTAAATTTAAACGCTTCCATTGCGACATTTTTCCGTGGCAAGCAATACTCATCAAATGCTTTAATGACATCTTGCAATGTCCGCTGGTCAGCGACGGTTATCCCCGGTTGATCAGCGGTAGCGCCGGCAGCGGCTTGATTTTCCGGCACTCTCACAGGTTCCGATGCTGGGCCGAACATGCCTTCATAGCTTCCATTGTTTGGAAATAATGTGTTAAAAATCTCCACACCTTGTGGACCAATCAACCATAAAAAGGTGGCAATTTTGTTTTGTTCACTCTCGCCTATTTTGTTGTTCGCAATCAGATAATATCAAGAATGTTGCTTCCATCTGAGCCATTCTTTTGCTAGGTTAGCACAATCGAGCGACTGAGGCAAGCGCAAATCCATTGT
>NW_027270567.1:0-4965 GCF_030848805.1 Temnothorax longispinosus | reverse complement strand
GATGACTCTAATGGGTACGTTAAACAATACTTACAAGAATAATGCACATGAAAAATATCGTATTAGTTTTATACTAGTGCGCCATTATTCTGACATCATGCCAACACAGAGGACGAATGCGCAAATGTTTATCTTGATGGCTACTATATAAGTATTCGTAACTTCTTGCAATCACAATTATCATATATAAAAAGTAAATCGCGTAGCACACGAAATCGCAGTTCTCAGTATAAAAATGTCGGTAAAAGTAAATTAACTGGCATAAAAGAAATAAACGTATAAAAACTCTCAATTTTTACAATCGATTCAACAAAACCAAATAAAAGAACGGTTAAATAAAAAATATTAAAGTTATACTCTAATTTCTTTCCTATTAGTCACAAATTAAAAAAAAAAGAAATATACAGAGCCATACACAAAAAAATTGTGTCTGTGGTGATAATATATACAGGGTGTAACATGTGGGCCACTACTTCAGAAATGCATTCTACTTATCAAAATGAGCAAAAGAGTTCATATAAATGTATGCCCACAAAATACATCGTTACAGTCATGCTTAACGAGACACGAAGGATAGTTTTATCATTGGTTCCCTGGTATTTTCACGATCCTGGGCACATCTGAAATAAATATTCATGGCCTGTTGACAACATTAATGAACGGATTCAATGAAGTACGCAACACGCCGGAAATTACGTGAAAGAGTGAGAAGATCTAAGAAGACAGATGGAGGGTTGTATTTTGACAGGGGACAGTCACTTTAAACACTTGCTGTAAGGTTTGTTTTATTCATCGTATTTTATCGCAGAGCTATTGCGAATGTCACAGCGGCTGAAATCACGTAATATCCGTTCGACACTATCAGAGCAAGTCTTTCAAGTTACCAGTAACACTTTACTTTGAAATCAAACACGCTGCTTTGAGAAGGTAAATTAATATTATACAGATTATACTAGAGTCTGTTGTCAATGCATTTAAATCTATAGAACATATATTTGTCTTCAAATCGCTTACTCAACAAATGGTGTAAATTACAAATTCCAATTCTTTTGCCTAATTTTTTTTTTCACACACATTCTGCGAATATTAATAACTTTTACAATTTGTCCTGTTTACATACAGATCATATATTTATATAAATTATATATTTATATAACCTTATATAATTTTTATAATAAAAATACTCTTATACAAATGTACATAATGTATACATATAATGAATATAACGTATACAATGTATATAATATATAATCTTATATGATTGTATTTTATTGCCAGTTATTGCATATTACTGTCAGTAATAAAATATAAAAGTATACCAAATGTAAAATGAATGATATTTTTACACATATGTCAATCATGTAAAAATAAAAAAAAACATGACTCATTTAAGAATTATTCATTCTCAGTCATATTTAACGGAACAGATAATTAATGGAAAATATTTTGTTAATTATGAATTATGTTTCTTATATGACTTATGCATATACGGTAAAAATGCTTCAAACCGTAAAGTTACAAGTGAGAAAAATCTTATAAAGTATAAATTTTACTCTAAACTGCGATTATTTTTCGCATATTTTCGTATATTGATTAGCTTTCATTGATAGTTCTTTAAATAATTCGTCGTAATATGTTTCCTCGACCATTAAATCCATAACCGTGGAACATGAAGTCACCACTTCGTAACAAATTCGTCTGTAGATTTGTAATTCTCTATCATCGTCAATTGCTGTACGAAATTTCTTACGAACGTCTTCTAAACACTCTACTCGCCGTTTATGTAGTTTTATTTGCTCATCTCTTTGTTCTTCAAAACCTGCTAAATATTTGTATGCATCCGAAATTTTAAGTGTTATCATTGCATACATTTTAATGTTCCTGTCTGCAGTAAAATATTTCCTCGTTGCTTCAAGTAGTTCCAAGGTTTTTTCAGAAACCGATTTGGCATCAGCAAGATTTAATATACATGTTTCTGCTATCTCAATGGTTATACGTTGTTCTTCTAAGACAGAAAACAATAAATCTGACACCTCAGATGTTATTTCTAATTTTGATATAAGATCTTTATCTCAGATTTGCTTTCCTTATTCTGTGAGAATTTTTCCATCCGGAAACGTAAAAGAGAAACTCCATAGGAACCCCAAGATATATCTCTAACGGCACGAGCATCCATATAATTTTTAGGCAGTTGATAACTACTTGTCCCTTTTTTTCCTGCTGTTTTCAATCTATCTTCAACAAATTTGTGTATTACACAATCTGCCATAGTAATGTAACTTTTAGCTATAGCAAAATGATTGTTTGCTAAGAAGTATTTCGACAGATCGAATATGGTTGAAGCCATATTAAGACATTTATCATCAAATTTTGTTTTGTCAACTACCATGTCTCTCACTCGAATGTTTAACAAGGTATTCATGCATACTACAAATATGTGCTTATCTTTCGGCCTTGTACGATATCTAACTCCTAAGTCCTGTAAAGTTTTATAATACAAAGTGTCCAAGATAATCCTAGGGTCTGATTCTCTTTCTTTAATACCAACAAGACTTGCCATGTGGATGGGATCACGATTAATCTCCTGTGTACATGTTATATAGTTCCACCGCTCTATTCAAGAAATCAGTACACTCCTTTGAGAGCAGTTTTTCACAAACTGAATTCATTTCGTTAAGTACACCTATATATGTCAATATTGCTTTATGGTCTAACTCTTTCCCTTCTAACAGTTTCATACATTTGAAAAATATCTGTAAGCGGTTTTCGAATCGTCATGTTTAGGATAAACATATTGTAAGCCTATGTTGTAATAAGCTGTCGCTAAAGCAATAATATCATCAATAATTTTGGATCCGTTAAAACCTTGATTACATTACAATACAATACATTCATTCTCTCCTCTATCGCTTTGATTTGTTTCTCTTCTTAGCAGGTGCAACGTCTTCATCAATGTACTTCATTTTAAACGACAATTTCAGAACTTCCAAAAATTTCGTACTAATATTCATACTTGTAGCGGATTCGGCCGGTATCGTTTCTGTATAAAGTATAAACAGTACGATAAGTTTAACAGTAAGAATTAACGGTAGAAAATTATTACATAAACATATGACTAAATTATTTATATGTGTTACCAAGTTGACGGATTGCGCATGTGTCTTCCATCAGTAGTTGTCTGAGGAACGAGAACATTATTGCTCGATAATGATATAAAGATAATTTCCACTAGGAATTTATAAATTTGTGTTACGACTTGCAAACGTTCTCTAATCCTGGATGGAGTATTTCCGCATACACGCTATAAATAAAAATTGGAGGGGGTTTACTCCTTCGATATCCAATTAAAAGGTATATTTTATAGGAATAGCAACTCTCTTTATCTAGGGTCCCTAGCGCGTTATCCTATAAGACATCGAATTGCCAGACGTTGGATACAAACAAGTTTTCCACACAAAGAGGTATAAGATTGCACCCAATGACCGAAAGTGTCGGACTTATTTGTTTATTTGTCGAATGATCTTTCGAAACAGCTCATTGGAATAAACATCTTTTTTGTTACAAATTCTAAAAATTTATAATAAAGACGTAATATTTCTATTAGTAATGTAAAAAATAAATGGAGAAAATTATAATAAGATTAAATTTCTAAATTAACTTACTTCTTTATAACTTCGTATATTCACATTAAAAAAATATTGTATTTGTTGAATTAGCTATTTCTGGAATCGGGACATTATATGATCTTTTTTGCTTATTTGGACACGTAGAATACATGAGATCTCAACATCTCGAGTAGGCGAGACCGGCTTGTTGGCACCGTTTTCACAATTTCGGCATTTAAGTTTTTAAACAACTAATTTTATGATTAAACAGTACTAATATAATAGAGAGAACCTTTCTCTACATTTTCATGCCAAGAACGTTCCTGTATACCGTATAGTTTCTTTGTAATAAGTGAAATACGAACATGCTGCATTGTAGCCAACTTGACCCGATAGTAAGGTAAGTTGGCTATGCGACAAAAGTCCATGTTAAATTAGTAAAAATGTAATAGAAACACAAAACAGGTAACAAATATGTACTTCTTGATAAAGACTGTATCTGTTAAAGTTATTTTATAATGATCGAATAGCAAAATGCTGTTACAGAAAAGCAATTGTAAATTATTTTAGATGTAGCTTTCTTCAATATAAAAATTAATATAAATATATATTTAGCTTCTATCAGCAAATTGTAGGTAGCAAATTGTAGGTAGCAATTGTAGATAGCAAATCACATGCTCACACAAGTTTCATGCGCGCGGCAACAACAAGTCAAGCTAAGCATGCCTTGATATGAACCAACATACCCCATTCTTACATGCGTTTGATTTCAGTCGTTTTCTTACAATAAATTACTGTTGTTCCTCAAAATAACATGTATAGTAACAGAAACTTATCTTTTAACTAATAATATATCACTTTGATTTACTTCTCAAGCTGAAGAGTATTAAATACGATATTTTGAAACGCTCGAAAATTTACTTGCCATCTCTTAATTGAATTAGAGTTTTCTCTTTTCTATTGTTGTTCGGGGCGGATTAATCGACACACAATTATTATTGAATGCGAAAGATAACCTGTTGTTCTGTTCTGTACCGCTCTCTGCATATTATAATAAAAGGTTATCTTTCGCATTCAATAACAATTGTGTGTCGATTAATTCGCCCCGAACAACATCTATTGTAATACTTTTTTATTTAAATAAAACTTTGGGAAAAGTACTATATATATCATAAAAGAGATATTTTGTGATAACTTTTCCATTGTTTCTTTCGCTATACGGAACGCATTGCCAACCTTGCCTCTTGTGCCAACGAGCCCCGGTCTCCCCTATACTCGCAACTCGTCGCGTCGCGTAAAAGGGTCACGGTGCGGCTTCGCTTCGCGTGTACTTGGTGCGAGACACTACCGTGTCTCTTGA
>NW_027270566.1:0-5018 GCF_030848805.1 Temnothorax longispinosus | reverse complement strand
AAATTAATTATTCAAACAATACTCATCGCTTACCAATTAACATATTCGCCAATTTTAGTTCATGAAACTTTTGTTTTTTTTTCTTTCCCAACCAACTGTATCCTTCTGCCAACTTATTACTTAGGCGTTGGCTCAAGTTTCGTTTCATAAATTCGTAGGAATGTTTGCCACCAGTACGAGATGCTTGTGTAACCTTCAATACATTTGTGTTAATTCAATGGAAATAAAAATAATACTGCTTAGGTTTTTTCGAGATTTTTGGAGATACAAAGATTACGTCCACCACTTGTTACTTAGGTTTTTTCGAGGTATAATACTACTACTTTGTTTTTTTTTTTTTGAGGTGAAGATACTACGTGTTTAGGTTTTTTTCGAGATTTTTCAAGATACAAAGATTTCGTCTACCACTTGTTACTTAGATTTTTTTAAGGTATAATACTACCACTGTTTTTTTTTCGAGGTAACAACATATACACTACTATGCGTGTACTTGGCGCCTTTCTTTACCTTTTTTTTAAAAAAGGTAATTTGTACAGATATCACGCTTTTTTGTAGTATTACGCATTGTATAAACAATATGTACAGGGTGTTATTTCGAGGTATAATACTACCACTTTGTTTTTTTCGAGGTAACAACATAATACATATATACTACTATGCGTGTACTTGGCGCATTTTTTTACCTTTTTTTTTGAAAAAGGTAATTTTGTACGGATATCACGCCTTTTTGTAGTGTCATATAAGACGTCGGCGTTAGAAGTAGATAGAAGAAGATGTATCTTAATAAAAAATTTTCACATTTGGACTTTGCGTCGCAATATCTCCGCTCGTAGGGCACGGAGCGGGATATTATAAGAAACCCCCCCTCCCTAATTGGACCTCAAGCTATCGATCAAGCCTACTTAGAACTTCATCCGTTCACTCGTTATTGAGATCTCAACATCTCGGGTACTCGCAACCCGTCGCGTCGCGTAAAAGAGTCACGGTCGGTCTCGCTCCGCGTGTGCTTGGCGCGAGACACTACCGTGTCTCTTGATTCTGCCGCTAGGGAATTTTTAAGTCGATTCTTATGAATCAAGCTTGAATTCGATGTCTAGGTGTCCCAGGTTGCCGATGACGAGGTTCACATAGTGCGCTTCATAGTTTTCGGTATTCAGGTGTATTAATACCTTGAATTCGATGTCCACGTGTTCCAGGTTGCTGATGTCGGGTTCCAGATAGTGCGCTCTATAGTTTTCGGTGTCCAGGTATAATAATACGTTGAATTCGATGTCTAGGTGTCCCACGTTTCCGATGACGAGGTCCACATAGTGCGCTCCGTAGTTTTTGGTGTCTACGTGTATTAATACCTCGAATTCGATATCTACGTGTCCTACATTTAGATTTAAAGTTATTAATACACCTAGACACCAAAAACTACAAAGCGCACTATGTGGACCTTGTCATCGGCAACCTGGGACACGTAGACATCGAATTCGAGGTATTATTACATCTAGACACCGAAAACTACGGAGTGCGCTATCTGGACCTCGTCAACAGCAACCTGAGACACCAAGACATCAATTTCAAGATATTAATACACGTAGACACCGACAACTACGGAGCGCACTATGTGGATCTCGTCATCGGCAACCTGGGACACCTAGACATCGAATTCAAGGTATTAATACACGTAGACACCGAAAACTACGGAGCTCACTATCTAGACATTGTCATCGGCAACCTGGAACACCTAGACATTGCATTCAACGTATTATTACACCTGGACACCGAAAACTACGAAGCGAACTATGTGGACCTTGTCATCGCCAACCTGGGACACCTAGACATCGAATTCAACGTACGATTACACCTGGACACCGAAAACTATGAAGCGCACTATCTGGATCCCGTCATCAGCAACCTGGGATACGTGGACATCAAATTCAAGGTATTAATACACGTAGACACCAAAAACTACGGAGCGCACTATGTGGACCTCGTCATCGGCAACCTGGGACACCTAGACATCGAATTCAACGTACGATTATACCTGGACACCGAAAACTACGAAGCGAACTATGTGGACCTTGTCATCGCCAACCTGGGACACCTAGACATCGAATTCAACGTACGATTACACCTGGACACCGAAAACTTATGAAGCGCACTATCTGGATCCCGTCATCAGCAACCTGGGACACCGTGGACATCAAATTCAAGGTATTAATACACGTAGACACCAAAAACTACGGGAAGCGCACTATGTGGACCTCGTTATCGGCAACCCTGGGACACCTAGACATCGAATTCAACGTACGATTAATAGGCATGTAGACACCGAAAACTACGGAGCGCACTATGTGGACCTCGTCATCGGCAACCTGGGACACGTAGACATCGAATTCAACGTATTATTACACCTGGACACCGAAAACTATGAAGCGCACTATCTGGATCTCGTCATCGGCAACCTGGGACATGTGGACATCGAATTCAAGGTATTAATACACGTAGACACCGAAAACTACGGAGCGCACTATGTGGACCTCGTCATCGGCAACCTGGGACACGTAGACATCGAATTCAACGTATTATTACACCTGGACACCGAAAACTATGAAGCGCACTATCTGGACCTCGTCATCGGCAACCTGGGATACCTAGACATCGAATTCAAGCTTGATTCATAAGAATCGACTTAAAAATTCCCCAGCGGCACTTTCTGCCAAGCGTAGAGAACCTTCTTTTCCGTTGACTCAATATATATTATATATTACCTAATTTACCTAAATAGAAATCTTCCTCCTGACCGATAAGTCTATCGACCTAATTTCGAAATACGCGCGCGATATCGAAACTGGCGATACCTGCGCCGCCAGCGTCGAAAAAGTGACAAGTGACGTTTCTCTGATAATCATAATAATATTGAGATGAGAGCGGTCGACGTAGACGACGACGACGTATCTTAATAAAAAATTTTCACATTTGGACTTTGCGTTCGCAATATCTCCGCTCGTAGGGCACGTAGCGGAATATTATGAGAGAAACCCCCCCCTAATTGGACCCCAAGCTATCGATCAAGCCTACTTAGAACTTGATCCGTTCACTCGTTATCGAGATCTTAACATCTCGGGTACTCGCAACCCGTCGCGTCGCGTAAAAGAGTCATGGTCGGTCTCGCTCCGCGTGTACTTGGCGCGAGACACTACCATGTCTCTTGATATTTGAGTTTTATATAATACATACTTCACAAACTTTTATATATGTAAAAATTTTTAATTTAGAAGAAGTTTTAAAGTTTCGATTGTTTGTAGAACTAACAAAAGACTGAATTTTTGTGCTTATGTAAATTGCATTTTAAATGGCATTATTGATAAAAATAAAGTAACAAAATCATATGTTTAAATATTTCAGAGAAATCTTTCACAAATACACCAAAGTATTATAATACATTAACTTATTACTATTTAAAAATAAAACAAAATTTTAAAATAATATTTAGTGCGCTTTTAGTCATAAAATTTTATATTTAATTAAAAATCAAAATTATAAAACAATATAAAAATTTAATATTATATATATCCCATAAATCACGATCAGCTGCTGTGACCTATACCTATACCCAGGTAGCAAGCTGATTAGTCATCATTTTGATATATTACATGTATATTTTATATACGTATCTACATATGTATATATATATATATATATATATATATATATATATATATATATGTAATCAGCTTGCTACCTCGATATATATATAGGTCATAATAATAACTGACCGTGATTCATGGGATATTCAGGTTAATTCGATCAGGTTATATCTCAATTTGAGCCGTAGTGTTATCAAAGATGTATAGTAAATAATTACAAATATTTACATGTATATAATTGCAAATACAGTAAAATAAATAAAATATTTATACTTAAAAGATTAAAATGTAAAACCATAATATTATTACCGATGCCTTAAAATGGCTCTGGTTTGTCAAATACTGCTCAACTTCTTGTAATTGTTGTTCCGTTTCCAATGGAAGCGTAAAAGAACAGAAAACTGATTCCTGTTTTTAAACGTCATTATTAGGAGCTGGATTTAATCCAGTATTTTTGATGTCTTGTATATCCTCAACCGTTTGCCACAATTGAGTCTTAAAATAATTTTGTTGGCGAATTATCTGTTTAAAATATTTCTCTGAAAAACCAATCATTATTAGTAATAATTTATTCCATTATTAGTAATGTTATACAAACACATTATACACGATGAACTAAAAATAAAATATATAATGTTTTTATTCTGCATCTGAGCATGTGCTGGACACAATTGACATGTGCATCTCATGGAATTAGTCAAGAAAGAATTATTTTCTATTTCTGGATTGACACAATTATTATTATCCTTTTGCATAGCAACCTGGCCTGCAGTTTTCAACACATCTAATAAATCAGATATATAAAACATAAATAAGTATTTTTTCTACTATATTATAACAACAATAAAAATAATAATAAACACCATGCGTCTCCCATGAAATATTAATGTACATAAAATAAAATACAATAAAAAATTAATTTATCTGCTCAATGAAAGCAACAGCTAGTAAGAAAAAAATAAAACCGACCAGAAATCAAGCATTTATCGGGTGTTACAAATAAAAATAACAAATTCTTAATTTGAGCAATTCATTTATTCAGAATTGCCGTAGACTACGTTTTAACCATACTTGATCTTCTTCAGAGCAAATTACGACATAAAAATAATAAAACAATTCAAAAGTCACAATTACAGCGTTGAAACAATTTTTACGGAGGTCAAAGTCATTACATTTTAAATATACGTCAATAATTAAATTAAGAACTTGGATCTCTGTGTCAGGCATAATAAATTAAGATTACATATGATTATATTATACATAATATGTACATGTACGATTACACATGATATATTATATTATATATTATACATATATGTACGTACATGTACATATGTATAATATAATCATATGTAATCTTAATTTATTATTTGTGTGTGT
>NW_027270565.1:0-5030 GCF_030848805.1 Temnothorax longispinosus | reverse complement strand
TTATTTATATCAATTAATGACAAATATTCACGAATTACAAGAATTAGCTCGGGAATGTCTAATCGCATCAAAAATAAAGTCTAAATATTATTATGATAGAAAAATAAATCCTCAAGCATTTCAAGTAAATGATCAAGTTTTTCTTTTAAGTGAGCCAAAGAAAGGAAAATTAGGCGATCAATATTCAGGGCCACACATTATAACAGACATTTTACCTAACGGTAATGTCAAAGTTTTTGTCAAAGGAAAACCAAGAATTGTTCATGCTAACAAAATTCGTAAAACGAAACATTAAGAGATTGAACATGTACCGCGAAACATTTTCAATCTCAGATTTACTAATAATATCTTTTATATTGTATTTAAAACAGATGCGGGCAATAATCTGCCTAACTGTCATCGGAATTCTCTCCGTACGAGAAACCTTCGGAATACTCGGATATGATTGTGGAACAACGAACTCTAATATAACGACCGTATCACTATTAGATATAGGAGAATGCAATATACCACTAATGGAACCGCATGTAGAAGGAATAAGTATTCAGTTATTGCAATTGTCAAAATACGATTCAACCAATGTAATTCAATGTA
This sequence comes from Temnothorax longispinosus, assembly GCF_030848805.1. Classification (NCBI taxonomy): domain Eukaryota; kingdom Metazoa; phylum Arthropoda; class Insecta; order Hymenoptera; family Formicidae; genus Temnothorax; species Temnothorax longispinosus. The sequence continues at coordinate 4,436 of NW_027270565.1, read as the reverse complement.
AAGTTTCTATTTCACGAACGATTTACTATTGCGGAATGCATTCTTATGTAGCAACTGTAAGTAATGCGCATGCAGAATATATAGTCGACACAACGTTAGATCAATGTAAAAATATGCACAGAACGGGCATACTAAGCCTAAGCGTAAATAAGGTAATCCACGGATTAAAAGTAAATCAGACGACATCGCGACCCATCACTTTTGCGGGGTCTACATCGACAGATGGAAAATGTTCAGGAGTAGAATATTCAGATCCTTATGGTACGTGGCAAGATGTGGTTGTACAAGGAATAGTAACAGTTAGCTTAAGTACTCATCAAGCAGTAATTAATATTGAAACGAATCAAATCCATTTAAGAACGGGAACTGTTTGTCAATATGTAGACGGTAATTGTATAGATATTGAAGGAAGATATACTTATTGGGAAACTATACCTAATGATTATTGCAAATTCAGTCATTACGACGTATTGTATGAAGGAAAAGCAAAGAAAATGGTTAGCGAAACGAATGATAAACTACAAATACTATATTCCTTGTCGACACAAGATGTCACATTCGCACTTACGCGAATCGGCGAAGAGGTTCTTTGCGGATACACCCTAATTAAAACAGAACACCCAAAACTTGTAATTTTAGAAACAAATAAAGGAGATTCTTTTGCACGTAAAAGACCATTAGCTATTGAAAACATAGATATTTTTGCCTACGTAAATTCAAAATTTGTTTATGTAGAACGACACATTCGCACACAAATGAATCGCTTATACACAGACGTATTAAAACAACGCTGCAATTTGGAACGGCAAGTGATGAAAAACGCGCTTAGCCTTGCGATGCATGCTCCCGACGATTTCGCGTACCAAATCATGAAAGGCCCAGGATACATGGCCGTGATTTCTGGAGAAGTAGTGCACATAACAAAATGCACCCCAGTGGAAGTAAAAATACGCCAAACCAGAGAATGTTACCAACAATTGCCTGTATCGAAGGGAAACGAAACATATTTCTTGACACCCCGAACGCACATACTCTTTAGAACAGGAATGCAAATCTCGTGCAGCAGAATACTTCCTACAATGTACCAGCTAAACGACGGATGGTACCGCATTACACCGAACGTAGAATACAGCAAAGCGCCCATGATAATGGAACCGATGACCAAGCCTACCTGGCATTACAGCGATCCAGGATCCCTGGCTGCGAGCGGCATTTACACTAATCAGGACCTCGAAAAACTGAGGGATCACATAATGTTTCCCGCCGAAAAGGTCGGAATACTGAATACCGTAGCACGAGGCGTAAAAGGGGAACCGATTATAACACAAGGAATATCACTCTCTTACCTCTTGGATGAGGACTCCTTGCAGAAAATCACAGAGAACGCCTGGAGGAAAATCTGGGGAGCGTTCTTAATTTTTGGCAATGCAACCGCAGGATTAATCGGAATGTACTTCTTCGCAAGGACGGCAAAGCTGATAATTGACACAATCATACACGGTTACGCACTACACACTATATACGGATGGTCAATACATCTAGTCGGAGCACTGTGGGACTCGGTGACCAATTTACTACTACATCTGGCGCGAGGGACATCGAAGGATGACAAAAAACAGGGAAGAGAGGCAGGAGCACCCCCGCTCCCGGTCGAACAAGAAAAAACTGCAGCGGACACCGAGCACACACATGTCGCACATGCACACGAACACGAACACACACACGCACATACTCAACTTTTACGATCTCCTTCATATCATATTGCTATGCAAGGCAATGTGGAAAATGCAACGAAATCTAGTGTCCGCAACGGAGCTCACAATACGTATCCACAGCTATAAAATTTTTTCTTTCTTTTTCTCTCACGTTTTGTTCCTTCCGAGGAAAACTAAAGTAATAACATAAGTTAGGAATAAATGTAAAATCCGAAAACTCGAGCGTTGGCCAGTACGATCTTAACTCTCGAAGAGCGCACAAGCCACATAGTTATATCAATCGCTGTTTGTTATAAATTCAGGTAAACAATTATATTATACACTAGAATAAGTTTAATTATAAAATTGTTAGTATCATGTGTTTGTTATAAATTCAGAACAAAATGCCCGACCAGTCAAAATTGCCGGACCTAGAAAATATATGTGGCGAAAACCAGCCGCAAATATTAGACGTGCCGCCTCGAGCAGAACACGAGGGGGCGCCGGGACATAGAGAGCTAGCACGCGAGTTGATAGGAAATATCTTTAGAGGACGGGCCAGGATCCGAAGGGCTCTTCGACGACCGGGCCGTCTCAACCAAGCGGACCAAGGTGTGTTCCAGGACGCATACTTAATATCGCGGCACCAAGCAATCGCGGGCCTAAATCAAGCCCTGTTTGAGGAGCTCGCAGGACCTCCTCAAGAATTTCCTGATGGAGGTCGAGGGCGACCCCTCGTCGATCCCCCAGCCGAACCAAGGGGGCGAGCCAGAATCATGGCTGCAATCATCGAAATGGGACGGCAAATGAGGATGGCTGGTCAGGGACATGGTGCTCCCATTCGGCGCGAGTAAAATAAAATTAAAAAAAAAAAAAAAAAAAAAAATGATAAAGTGGACTTAATTAGTAATAAATTTTTTTTTTATTTTTCTTTTCCTATAATTTTTTTTTAGTCCACACATATGTAATTTTTTCTTATTATTATTATTATTACTTTTTCTGTATCATTGTTCGGTCAAATATATTATACCTATACACGAATCCACCACTCTTCTTTTGAATTATAAGCGCACAATTACCCTTTCTTTAAAGAAATATATATAACATAAAATAAGCCTCGAACCGATACCTAATAAACGGCGACGCGTTACACAACATAAACGAACAACATTAGTTGCCTTATACACGTTTTCTTATATATTATTATTGCATTGTCATACACAAATTCAAACTTCTACTACCGTCTATCGTAAAATAAGACAATAGAAATAAGCGCGAAATATTAATGCGAGCGAAATTAATCCAAAAGCGTAGCATAAGTACATTATACTATTTTATATTCATACGTGGCAACATAACGTACCACGTATGACTTAAGGGGGAAGGTGTTACGTACGGAAATTTTATATTTCCGACGACGCACGTTAAAAGTTTTGAACGCTTAGACGACGCACGCCAGGCTCGGAATTCCGAGGAAACGGCCGGGTTAGTGTAAATGTTTAGATTATCTTATCGGAGTCCGTTGAAGGGCTGGGGGCCAGATGGGCCCAAAACTACGCTTCTAGAATGTTCTAGAAGCTTCTAGAATACCTCCCCCCTTAGGACGCGTAGGAAAAAGGCGGGAATCTCGCGCGGGAGATTCCGGTCTTTTTCGGGTATAAATAGGGCGAAAAAACGCCGCGGAAAGCAGATAAGTTTTAACTTCGGTCTTGACTAGACGTAATTCTCAGACTCTCTCCTAACCTTATTCGATTTCCTACGTTCCGCTATACGCTAAGTTCGAGCATTCGCGCTCAATTCTGGGACTTAGTCCCTACACTCTCATACTTTATAAGACCGCGCTTCACGCACAAGTTGTATTGAGATTTATAGAATAAAGGTAAGATAAGTTTAAAAGGGAACAAGTGTAAAAATCTGGAATCTCATTTCGTACTTTTAATCAATAATTCGATCACTTCTAAGATTTGACTCACAGTTGTCGCTGACAAAGCGTGGCGATCTGTGCTGGGGCGCTGACGAAGAGTGTGGCGATCCAGTACTTTCGCTGCCAAAAGCGTGGCGATTACGGGGTTGATTCTTGGGGGTCGTAATAATCACTGTCACTTCTGGGATTCCGACTCGCAGTTTCCGCTGACAAAGCGTGGCGATCTGTGCTGGGGCGCTGACGAAGAGTGTGGCGATCCAGTACTTTCGCTGCCGAAAGCGTGGCGATAACGGAGTTGGTTCTCAGAAAAAGATAACAATTTCAACAAATTCCCGAAAGTGAATTTGACCTTTACGCTGACGATCTGAGCGCTGACGAAGAGTGTGGCGAGCAGAAGGTGTGGCGGATTGGTTTTGAGCGCTGCCGAAGAGTGTGGCGAGCTTAAAATTCATTTTCGTGAACGCGGCTGAATGACGAAGAAAGGAGGTAGGCGCGTTCGTATTAAACGAATCAGATTCCAGATCAAGCAAGCAGTCATTTCTAATCAAGATCCTCTCCCCTTCCTCCAACAATTGCAACAACTAGAAAACGCACCCTCCTTTAAACCTATTCCTGTCGATTTCGACGTTGATTATCCTAATTATAACCAAATAAATAAAGCTGATCCTCGATACCATACGTATAAACTCAGATATCTTTTCGGTCCCGAGTAATAAATATAATAATAATATCCTCCACACGACTTGTCCAAATCCCTGGTAAATTGCTTAAATGCATTGACCAAAAAACGGACGAACTATAACAGTCAGAACGTGACA
>NW_027270564.1:0-5051 GCF_030848805.1 Temnothorax longispinosus | reverse complement strand
TAGTAACGTCGGGTCACTCGTGCACTTTCAAAATTTCGTCTGGCTCTCACAACGGCTGTTTACGCACTAGACCGTCGGCGCTTGGGGAGCTAGTAGCTTAGTAGTATACAATTTTTTTCAGTATAGTTTAGTCCCGCCCCCCCTTCCCTTCGAGCTACAGGGGACAGTCACTTTCGCCAGGGCACGAGTGACCCGACGTTACAGGTTAAGAGTTAATATACATATAGTAATGTCAACATTAAAAACGGCGATGCGAGTCAGCGCAGAACGTGGAGCGCAATAAAGTTTAGGCGTGTATTTACATATGACGAACGTTTCGGCCCCTCATTTGGGCCATCTTCAGCGTTTATTAATAAAATGAAACTATTCCTGCGGAGATCGAAGCAGCAAACTCCCTTCCTGGAGAGATGTCATGGCAAGCGAGCAAATAAACCCGGTTGCGGTGGACATTCCACTAAAATCGAAAAAGCTATAAGTTTATCGTTACAGAAAGGAAAAAGGAGAAAGCTCACCTTAAGCTCCGCAGTAGTCGAGACAAGTACAGAATAAAAAAGTCGCAGCAATACAATATAAAAACAGAATTTTGGTTCTCCCATGGGCTCTCCTTTGTCTCCCGATCTTGCCGACTTAGTTTTACAGGATATTGAGACGAGGGCTATTGGAGTTCTTAGCTTCCCCCTACCGTTCTTTTATAGATACGTGGATGACATCGCGATGGCCATTTCTTCCGATATGGCTGATCTTACTTTACAAACTTTCAACTCTTTCCATCCACGTTTGCAGTTTACCATAGAGGTCGGTAACAGCAAACTCAATTTTTTAGATACCACCATTATCAACAACAATGGTCTTATCGAATTTGATTGGTATCATAAGCCCACCTTTTCGGGGCGTTATTTGAACTTTAACTCTTGTCACCCCTCGTCTCAAAAGCGTGGTACCATTATGGGACTTATCGACCGAGTCTTTTTGCTTTCTCATCCAAGGTTTCACGAAAAAAATCTGAGATTTATTGTTGGCATCCTTTTGAACAATGATTACCCTCTTGATTTCATTTTCAACACAATGCATGAACGTCTAAAAAGTCTCTTTTTCAAACAAACAAAAAAACAAATTTCGAATGATACTCTAGACGACGCCGCTTTTAAAAAATGGTTTACCGTTCCGTATTTTCCGTCACTTTCTATCAAATTTAAAAATATTTTCAGGCAATCAGACACTCATTTATCATACTACAGTATTAATAAACTGAACAAATTTATCAAAGTTCAGAAGGATGCCCTCCCGCGTTTCTCAACGAGTAATGTGGTCTACAGGATTTGTTGCCGGGATTGTGACGCATCATACGTGGGACAAACCGGTAGACAATTAAAAACCACATTGTCTCCACATCAATAGAAATAGTTCCTCCCACTCTGTGATTACCGATCATAGGGCCGGTATTCATAGTCTTTAAGATCGTCTTAAGTAATGTCTTAAGACGCTAATACGGCTCTGTGATTGGTTCATAACATCTTAAGATTGAACTTAAGACGGTCTTAAATAACTATGAATACCGGCTTTAAACTCAAAATAATCACGACTTTAATTGGGATAACGTTGAGATCTTGGATCACGAAAGATTTTATCATAAACGACTCGTTTCGGAGGTTCTATACATTAGCCAACAACGCCTCGGCTTAAATCTCCAATCAGATACCGATTTTCTGCACCACGCTTACTTGCCTATCGTAAGCAATGTTTAGCCTTCGGTTTCCTTCCTTGGCTGGTTACATTGTTTACGATAACGGCTCCGATCTACATACGTTGCGACCTTCTTTTCATTTCGATTCTAACTTTACGTTGACTGCAATGTTCTTACTTTAATTCCGAGATGTGCTACTCTCCGGTTTTATATTGTATTGCTGCGACTTTTTTATTCTGTACTTGTCTCGACTACTGCGGAGCTTAAGGTGAGCTTTCTCCTTTTTCCTTTCTGTAACGATAAACTTATAGCTTTTTCGATTTTAGTGGAATGTCCACCGCAACCGGGTTTATTTGCTCGCTTGCCATGACATCTCTCCAGGAAGGGAGTTTGCTGCTTCGATCTCCGCAGGAATAGTTTCATTTTATTAATAAACGCTGAAGATGGCCCAAATGAGGGACCGAAACGTTTGTCATATGTAAATGCACGCCTAAACTTTATTGCGCTCCACGTTCTGCGCTGACTCGCATCGCCGTTTTTAATGTTGACATTTTCACGAGTCTCAATACATTATACATATAGTAATTACACAATAATCACAATATATTATTTAATATTACGTATTGTGTTATTAATACGTATTGATTGATCATTATGACGTCTATTTTGCTGATTGTGAGATTCGATGAGGAACAACTCTTTTCACGGAGAGAGAACTCTTAATGACTATAGTTGCGTTCAAACATTGGTAAGTTTCTCCTTTTCTTTTTTTCTTCAATCTATACAAATATTAGATGATGTTAAACGAAGGTTATTTTTAATTGTCATCCTTTATAATTATATCAATCATCTTATAGCCAAGGTTGTCTCAAGTACATCTCGAGATGCTATATGATTGAGATGGTCATTATTATCTGTTAACTTTCCGTACGAAGCAAGAGCCAAATTATTGATTACTCGTTTATATACATATTTAATAACACAGGAAATCAATTAATAATAATATTAAATGAGCCTACAAAATGCAACCGCATTTTTAAAATAACTTTCTGTTTTTTTTTTACAACAATCGATTCTTTTTATTATTCTACGTATAAAAGTAAAGTCATGAAAATATTTTATGAGATATTTCAAATTTTATATTAAAAATATCATGACAAAATTTAAAACATCTCAGAAAATTTTTGACAAAAGACAGCTTTATTATAGTGTTTGAAAACGTCTCGGCAAGTTCTACAATTTTTATCTCAAGAAAAACATTAAGTTCCATTTAAGAAATTATTTGAAAATACTTGAAAACGATGACATCTAGCTACGACATGACTCACATCGGAATCATGTGTTCCCCTTCAAACCAAACAACTTTTATTTTGAAGGAAGCATTTTCTTCTACGATTACCCTTACGGAAAGAAACTACAGCCAGTAAATATTACACTTGTGTAGTTACTACAGGACTCCCTGTAGTTATCACAGAAAGGAACACAATAATCTGTAGTTATTACACGCTGTAATTCCTTTAGTGCGTGAAATTCCTGTAATATGGAATACATGTCTAATCATGAAGTGTAAAATCCACTACACGTGTAATCCTCTATATGTGTAATATACTACACGTGTGGTAAGTGACTTGTGTAGTAGACTACACGTGTAATCCATTATATGTGTAATATACTACACGTATGGTAAGTGACTTGTGTAGTAGACTACACATGTAATCTACAAAATGTGTAATACACTACTACACGCGTGTATTAAACGTAATGCTACCAGTAATCCATGAAATTTGAAATAGCGAGCCTCATATATGGAGGGGTAAAAACAACAGTGGTGTAAGTCAAATTTTTAAAAATATTTTCTCATGCGCATAGATGCAATTTATATATTGTACAGATTGCATCTATGCACACAAGAAAAGATTTTTAAAAATTTGAGTTACACCACTGTGGTTTTTACCCCTCCATATATAGTATACTTTTACTTCAATGCAGCTGTATATAAATTATTTCTATAAATATTGTTTGAAATTTATTAGATTTAATGTATCACTTTTTAACCACATTTTATTATTTTTTAATTTCATATTTTATAAGTAAATAAATATAAAAAAATATAAAGTATCAGTGTGTATACAGGGTATTCGCCATTTTGACATCATATAAATATATATTTTTCTTATATATATTATAATTATACACTACAGATTATTTTCCTATAATTCCACAGTGATATTACAGGCTATTATTATCCTGTAATATCGGCAAGATATTCACAAAAAAAATATTCTACTGATAAGTGGGGAAATTTGTTTCTTAAGATGATTTTTGAAAAATTATATATTTGCGCTGGTTATGACATATGTAGACTATATATAACACATCAAATTAAGAAGTAGTCTACCACGTAAGGCAGTTGGCTCACGATCCAGAGGTCCCGAGTTCGAATCCCACCAAGGTAAGGTTTTTCAAATACAAGAAAATATTTATAATCATAGACTGCATCTTAAGAAACAAATTTAGTTATAAAATAGTAATAAAATTTCGAAAAAAATATTTTTTTTATGCCGGGTGAATATCGGAAATCAGTGTCCTCTAGTATTAAGGGACTGCAATCTTAAGTTTAGTGTCTCATGGTTAGAGGATATTCCTCTAGATTTTAAAATATCTTCTTGAGACTGTATTTCAGAGGAAAATTCTCTAAAATCAAGCGGGAGCTACTAAATGACAAAATACAGGCTATTTTCCTGTAATATTTTCCTGTAATCCGAGCATATAGTACGAAAATATTACAGTATATTACAATACTTCAGTCTGTAATTTCGTGTAATACTTTTATGTAGTTCCTGTAATATAATTTTCTGTAATCCGCTGTAGTTTCTTTCCGTAAGGGTAAAAATAATAAAGTACTTGAAAAGGGGGGTAAATTAAAATGGAACACTGTATATGTGCGCTCGTATACAGATGGCCATCAGATCTAGGATTCTCATGAAAGTTTCGGTTTTTGGTTTCCATTTCGGCCAAAATTAAAAAAAAAATAGATATTTCGGTCGGACTCTGATTGACATGTCTGATTAAATCTTTTACCAATCTGGTTGACAGACTGTTATCAATTTGCTTACTTGAAAAGTTAATCGACATTGGTAATAATTAATCGTATAGGTCACAACGTATCTCGTGCATTTTGTTGTAAACTATTCGTAGTGTTTTGTGACCAGAAGCAGAAAACTTTGCAGGCGTCGATAGTCACGCAGGTCGCAGCGAAGAACCCAGAACCACGGTCTGAACGATCTCGTGACGGTGAGCCTGCGGGCCCTGCGGTCGACATCAGGGGATCGATTATGTATCTTTTCCTTTAAGCCGAGGGCACACA
>NW_027270563.1:0-5093 GCF_030848805.1 Temnothorax longispinosus | reverse complement strand
TGTAGGATCTTTATTTTATTTAAAAGAAATCTACAACAGTTTAGACCAATGAACGTTTAATTAGTGACAAATAATAAACTCTCGTTTCGCTTTCGCGCACTACATTTCTGTTCTCGGATCACGACTTTTCCGCACGCTCTCTCGTAACGCTGATTTACGACTGACTTCGACCGATCGTCCTCAGCATCTCGCTTGACAACAAAACAAAATTCGGAGTAAAACATTTATTGATCAAACATTCAAACATTAAATGAAAATCGCGCCTGTTACCACGGGCGCTCCTGAAGACAGTTATTTTCTCTCTCTCACTCACTCACTCACTCACTCACTCACTCACTCACTCTCACTCTCATTCTCTCACTTCTCCACACTCGGCCATTCTGTAATAACATTCGCCCCGAATGTTTACGCCTCTTCTTCTTCCTCGGAATCATCACTCATACATTCTACCCATGGCTTCATGTGATCAGCGGATGTGGATGTTCTCATTGGTCCCTCATGCTCACCAACTTTTTGTACAAGATATCGATCATTACGTAATACTCTCGTTACAACATATGGCCCAAAATATTTGTTCGCAAGTTTTAAACCGGGGCCTAATTGAGTACGCTTTATCGCCACTAAATCATTCTCTCCATACTTAGTAGCTGCTTTACGCTTCTTCGCAAAAGTTACTCGATTTTCGCGCTGTACTTTCGCAATACATTCTTTTGCTTGCTCTCGCAAATCATTTCGCTCATTTTGAAAATCATTAACCCATTCCGCTTCTAACAACTCTCGAATTTGAGGATCATTTCGCACACGCGGATGAGTACCGAACATTAAATGAAATGGTGAAGTTCCAATGCTTCTATGTGATGTACAATTCAAACAAAGTTGAGACACATCAAGAAATTTAAACCATTCTTCTCGTTTATCTGAGAGTTTAGTTAGCAGTGGAATAAGTACTCGATTTACTCGCTCTACTTGACCGTTCGCTCGAGGGACTCCGGTTGTGGTTAATATATGACGTATCTTTTCTTCCGCACAATACTCTGCAAATTCTTTAGACGTAAATGCTGCTCCGCGATCTGAAACTATCCTTCGCGGGTTTCCGAAAATAATCGCTTGTTTCTTAAGCTTACTCAAAACCTCAGTAGCATTCGTGGTTTTAGTCGCGTATAACCATGTAAATTTAGTGAACGCATCGACTACTAAAAAGACATGTTTATAATTTTTCCTCGTGGAAGGCAATGGCCCTAAATGATCTACATGGTACGTATCTAACGGAAGTTCACCTTTCTCTATAGTATTCAAATATCCTTCCTGTTTCCCCTGTTTTCTCTCTGCTAAAATACAAGTGACACAATTTCTCACAACTTTCTCGATCTTTGATCTCACATTGGGAATATAATAGTCTTTACACAAAAACGCTTCAGTTTTGGCCACTGAAAAATGACCACGTTCATGCGCTTGTTTAACAATCTGTGTACGCATCAATTTCGGGACAACTAATAATAGATCTCCATTATGCTCTTTAAATAATAAATCGTTTTTAATCGTGTAACCATTAAGTTTCTCTTCTTTTACCGCATCAAACATTTTCTTTACATCACTATCATCTTGTTGTGCTCGCTTAAATTTTACAGTCAAACTATCGCGTTCATTCACAACCATACATATCGGGAGGGGATTGCGACTTAACGCATCAACATGCATCATACTCTTACCGGGCCTATGCTCAATAACATAGTCAAATTCTTCTAATAAAAGTGCCCATCGCGCTACTCGCACACACAAATCTTTCTTATGCATTGTCAATGCAAATGCACGACAATCTGTCACTATCTTAAAAGAGATACCTAACAAGTAAACGCGAAACTTTTTAAGAGCTCTAACTATAGCAAGTACTTCTAACTCATAACTAGTATAACGCCGTTCCGCGAGCGTAGTTTTACCACTAGAGTAATAGATAGGATGAAGAGCTCCATCTTCATCGCTTTTTTGTAAAAGTATCGCGCCGTAACCGTCTATGGACGCGTCAGTATGTAATTCCGTAATCGCATTGACTCTATACAAATGTAACACGGGGTGATCACACAAAATATCCTTTAAACTAGTGAACGCTCTTTTCTCTTCTTCGCCAAAGTAAAACTTCACATTTGATTTTAACAGATTCGTCAACGGACGCGCTATAATAGAATACTTCGGCACAAATTTTCTAAAGTATCCGCTCAATCCGAGAAAACTTTGTACTTGTTTAACACTTATCGGCTCTGGAAATTTACGCACTGCCTCGATTTTACGCGTGGACGGATATACTCGACCGTTTTCTATCACATAACCAAGGAAATCAATTCTGGTTTGTAAGAAACAACATTTTCTCCAGTTAATAATCAATCCGGCTTCGCTCGCAATTTCTAATATAATCTTAAGATTCATTATTCCTGTCTCTTCATCTTTAGAAGGAATTATCAAGTCGTCTAAATATGTTAAAACTTTTTTTTTTCTTATCGCGTTTCGAAAAATATCATTAATAAACCGCTGAAACACCGACGGCGAATTACAGAGTCCGAACGGCACTTTCAAAAATTCATATTGTCCATCAGGAACTATAAAAGCCGTATACTTTATACTGTCTTTATCCATAGGGACGTGAAAGAATCCGTTCTTTAAATCTAATGTACTAAAATATTTCGCGTCTTGCAAAAGATCTAATTGATCCTCTATGAGGGGAAGTGGATATCGATCGCGTACAATTTTTTTATTAAGTTGTCGATAATCGACACACAGTCTCGTATTTCCGTCCTTTTTCGCAACTAAAACTACAGGACTCGCATAATCAGATAAGGAAGGCTGAATGATACCATCCCGAATCCAGTCGTTAATATGCTCATTCACTTTTTCTTTTTCCGTCGGAGACAATCGTCGGGCTCTTTGGTAAACAGGTTCTTCATCTTTTAAAATGATTGACATTTTAATGTTAGTTTCTCTAACTTTAACAGGAGAGTAGCTGCTGACAATTTTTTCAAGAGCTGACCGATGCTCACAATTAACAACATGCGATACATCTACTTCGTCAGTCTTTTCACATTTAAGATCTATTTGAAATATCTCCGGTAACTTCTCCACGATTGTCTCCGCCAAGGGGCTAATCAACACATTTCCGTTTTTAATGCGCAACTCTACCGTATTCAAAAAATCAATGCCAATAAGCAACTTGAAATTAATCACGTCATTAGCGACAACTCTAATTAGAATGGGATATGAACGTCCGTCAACTGTTAGTTCTGTGTGAAACTCTCCTAACGTTTCGTTTTCTTTTAACCCTACACCGGTAAATCGCGTGTTTTTACATTCTAACGGCGGAGATCCTAAATCAACGTATTGATCCGCGCGCATAAGACATAAATCACTCCCGGTATCGACTAGCGCGACGATATTACAACCATTTATCGCGACCTCTTTATTACATTTTGTCTGCGTTACCTGCGTTACAACATAGCTACTTTTAACGTCCTCTCGTTTTCCAAGACACTTGGACGCGATGTGACCTCGCTCACCGCACTTGAAGCACTTCGGACCGTTCTCCTTCGTCGGACAATCCTTGCCCAGATGATCGGGTAGACCACAGTTGAAACAGCGCCTCTTGTCATCAGCTGATGCTTCTTTCCGCTCGTCCTTTCCGCTTTTGGCTGATTTCTGGTGCTGTACCTTTTCTTTTGTTCCGTCACCTCGTACTCCAGGATGTTTCTTCTCCCACAGCATGACATTCTCAAATGCCTCCAGCAACGATCTCTTCGTTTTGAAACTGCTGATACGAGCTTGATCCCGCAGTCTTACATCAGGAATACCGTCGATAATGTAGTCGATAATTTCCTCTTCATCGACTGGAACATGGTTCCCCAGAATTATCTTCTGATGCATATAGTCGCTGAATGTTTCACCTTTTTTCCACATGCGTTCTTCAAACTTCTTGCGCAACATTATTCTACTCGGCCGATGATCAAACATAGCCTTGAGTTCACAAATCAATGCTTCCACAGATATTTCCGCGAGTTCCGATCTTGAATGTAACCATTCGTACGCCTTCCCCTTCAGCCGCATGCCGATCAGTACTCTTGTATGCTCTTCGTCTAAACGATAAGTTCGTCTCAACTGCCTAAGCTGTCTCTCCCAAATCTCAAAATTATTTGTTGTACCGTCAAATATAACGAGAAGCTCGGCTATCGAATTTATATTTATTCTCGGCTGCATTAGCCTGGATTCCACATCAACATGCGCGTTGGGAACACGAACGTCGGATCGCCGTTGTATTCTTAATTGCTCGATCTCTCGTCTCAACGCATTTAACTCCATCTCAAAGACACGTACATCGCAAGGACGGGAATCTGATCGCAACTCTTCTTCTGAATCTCCTCTCTCATTCATATCTGCGCCGGTGGCTTCGTCCGTACTCCTTCTCTCATTCATATCTGCGCCGGCGGCTTCGTCCGTACTCTCTATCGTACGCGGTTCAGTCCATGTACCAGAAGGGGTGGACGCATTTAATCGAATCACTAACTCGTTCTTGTTGCCGGTACAAGGTAGTCCTAATTCTTTCAATTTCTCCTTCAGCTGTAAGACCGTCAGATTGCTTGCGTATCTAACGTTGCTATCCATATCGAACTCGTTCTCACGATAATGTCACTAATCTCGCGAACCGCATTGGCCGTATCCCGGACGAGCCCCCAATTTATGTAGGATCTTTATTTTATTTAAAAGAAATCTACAACAGTTTAGACCAATGAACGTTTAATTAGTGACAAATAATAAACTCTCGTTTCGCTTTCGCGCACTACATTTCTGTTCTCGGATCACGACTTTTCCGCACGCTCTCTCGTAACGCTGATTTACGACTGACTTCGACCGATCGTCCTCAGCATCTCGCTTGACAACAAAACAAAATTCGGAGTAAAACATTTATTGATCAAACATTCAAACATTAAATGAAAATCGCGCCTGTTACCACGGGCGCTCCTGAAGACAGTTATTTTCTCTCTCTCACTCACTCACTCACTCACTCACTCACTCACTCACTCACTCTCACTCTCATTCTCTCACTTCTCCACATT
>NW_027270562.1:0-5084 GCF_030848805.1 Temnothorax longispinosus | reverse complement strand
AGAATGATCGAACGAGGCCGCCGAAGGCGGCCGAAGTTCGATCAATATTATATTACCGTCTCGTTCGAAGATGATAGAGAATTAACAATGTAGTACTGCTTGTCAGTGCTTAATTCCACAACGTTTTAGAGTGTAACATATATTCAAATTTGGGGGTTATACCGCCTTTCTATACCTGTTTGTCGCCGTCGCCATCTATCTTCATATTGTTTTTTGTGTATAGATAGTAGGCACTTTTTTAAATGGGAAAGGTTTGAGTTATTGTCGAAGTATTCTTATTCGGTGATGATCCTGGGTATAGTTATTCAGGGTGACCCTAAGGGAGGGACTTGGATCATCTTCGAACGAGACGGTAAATATAATATTGATCGAACTTCGGCCGCCTTCGGCGGCCTCGTTCGATCATTCTATTATATTAACCGTCTCGTTCTCGATGATAGAGAATTAACAATGTAGACTTTTAGCGTATTTAATATCTCGAATCTTTTCCATTTTATTTTAGCTTATTTTATAATAATACTGAGCGCGCAAAATGATCATTGGAAGACTGGATAGGTCTATTGTAAAATCTCATAAATGTTTGAGACTGTACAGACCAACCAGCTGTTCGCCTAATAGTTGCGATGTCAACGCCTTTATTGAATGCAGCAGAGACCGCTGCAGGTCTAGTGCTATACGCAGAGAATTGTTCTGTATCAATACCTGCTTTCGTTAACAGAGATTTTATCCAATGTCCTATAGTTTGTGGGCTAGCTGCGCCATATGGCTTAATTGTCGAGATCAATAAACGTTTATTACTTTTATCTCTTAAGTCTTTTGTGATTTCCAAATATTCCAGAACACAGGATGCAACACACAGACTAGGCTTGTTTTAAAAAAGGGTAAATGTAGATCAGGTTGAAAAGACCCTGGTCTTGATGTCTTAATCAAGTCTGGTATTTTAATTGTAATCCCAGATGAAGATTTTGAAATATTGTCAATATTAATTAACGCTAAGGTCTGGAGTCTGTGTGCCGTCGATAATGCTAACAAGGTTGTTAATTTTTCAGCTGCATCTTTAAGCCTTAGTTGGGACAGTGGCGGAAGCTTTTCGATATAAATTAAGACTGGAGTTGTGTCCCAAGTACTGGAATATTTTGGTTTAGTCGGTTTTTGTTTAAAAACTCCTTTCAAAAATCGAGCTATAAGACCATCTTGAGAGATATCCTTTAACGAAATAAGTGAAATAGCCGATCTGCTTGTATTTATTACGCTGTAACTTGCTCCATCGTTGAACCTTTTTGATAAAAAACTTAAAATATCTGAGGTTGGAGCATTATAAACGTCCAGTCCTCTGTCATGAGCAAACTCCCACCACATCTTCAATACGCTTTGGTATTGTTTCAACGTTGAGTTTGTAATTGAATTGATCATAAAATTTATTGAGTCCTCTCTTACGCCTTTTCTTAACATCGCTGATATGACAATTTCCCTGCCACCAGGGAAAGGTGGGATGCCATAGGATGTGGTGTTTTGTCTCTGTAAGGTGATATTAAAAGCTGTTTATCCGGTTTAAAAATTAACAGTTTTGAAATTAGTAGGGACTTGTATAGAGGATACCAGGGTTGTGTTGGCCAAAAGGGTACCACAACCACCCCTTCCGCTTGATCAAGAATAATTTTTCTTAAGGTGCGTAAAATGAGTGCGAAAGGAGGAAAAGCGTAGAACTTTTTGTTCTTCCAGGAAACTGTGAAAGCATCTACTACTGATGCGTCTGGATCGGGAAATCTAGAGTAAAAAATGTTACATTTTTTGTTCATTCTAGATGCAAAAAGATCTACTGAGGGCCTTTCGAAATTTCTAACAATTTGATTAAAATATCTATCAGATAGTTCCCATTCTGTATCAAGATTTGTGATTCTAGAAGCTGCATCAGCTTCCACATTTTCCTTGGAAGCAATATAAGAGGCCCGAATCCACAATTTTCTACTCTCGCACCATTGCCAGATTTTTCTTGCAAGCTCACTTAGATGCGGAAATTGAATGCCACCTGCTCTGTTTATATAACAGACGGCTGTAGTATTATCTAATCTTAACAAGATTTCTTTGTTTGAGAGATCTGAAGCAAAACACTTAAGAGCAAAAAACGCTGCCAACAACTCTAAGAAATTGATGTGATGTTTTCTTTCCTCCTCGTTCCATGCGCCATGAGAACTTATGTCATTGCAAAAACAACCCCAACCAGTCAGAGATGCGTCTGAGAAGATTTCTAGAGTATAATTTTGGGTTCTAATTGGGTTAGAAGCCGTTTGAATATTTCTCTTCCACCATTGAAGATCGTCAAACATAGCTTTTTTAATTCGAATTTTCCCTTCGAAGTTGTTATCATTAAATTTCAAGGCTAGGAACTTCTCTCTCTCCAATCGTTTAGAGTACATGACACCATAGGTTACCGCGGGACAAGCTGCATTTAAAGTACCCAGTAATTGTGCAAATTCGCGAATTTTATACCAATTGTTTTCTTGAAACTTATTTAACAAAGACAAAATTTTACATTTCTTATTGTTATCCAACTCTAAGCAAAAATTTACTGTGTTAATTATGAATCCCAGATATTTACATTTCTGATTGGGTACCAAGCAACTCTTCTTATAGTTTATGATAAACCCTAGTCGTTCCAGCAGGCTAATTGCTTTTTTAACATTGTTTCGACATTTCTTTATTGAATTCTCTACGAATAAAATATCATCAAGGTAAATAATGCATAGAATACCGGCAAGTCTTAAGTAATTAATAACGGGTTTCATAATTTTTGTAAAAATATATGGACTTGTACACAGACCAAAAGGTAAGCAATTAAATTGATATAATTTCTTGTCGAAACAAATCTTAGAAACCTTCTATCATTCTCTTTCACAGGAACTAAATAATAAGCATCTTTCAAGTCTAGAGTGCACATAAAATCATTCTTACTAACTAAATCTTTAGCTGATCTAATGTCTTCCATCTTAAAATGTACTGGATCTATAAACTTATTCAATTCCTTTAAATTAATAATAAACCTATTAGAACCGTCTGGTTTTGGAACGAGGAAGAAAGAGGAGATGAATTGATCATCAGATTCTGTGCATTCCTCTATGACATTTTTTGTCAATAATTGAGCTAATGCGGATTTGATTTCTATAATCTGTTCTGATGACCAACTTGGTTCATTCAAGGTTTTAGATTGAATCGGATGGTCCTTAAACGGGATTGAGTATCCTCTGATACAGTTTAAAATAAAATTATCGTCCGTAATTTTCTTCCAGGCGTTAATAAAATATCGAAGATGACCAGCTGTGCTATTTACTTTCACTTCTTCGACGATGAGTGGCTCGTCGTCCT
Organism: Temnothorax longispinosus; assembly: GCF_030848805.1. Taxonomy (NCBI): domain Eukaryota; kingdom Metazoa; phylum Arthropoda; class Insecta; order Hymenoptera; family Formicidae; genus Temnothorax; species Temnothorax longispinosus. The sequence goes on along the minus strand of NW_027270562.1, from coordinate 1,721 downwards.
CGCTGAGGGTTTCCGTTGAGACTGTTTGAATCCCTGGTTCCTGGGTCTGAATTTGATCGTCGGTCGTCTGTAATAATTTCCCACCTGCTTCCAGGTCGCAGGTGGGTATTTCCAGTTTCCCTGGCTACGAGGAGCTGCTTGAGTCTTGTGAGTTTTTTCCGGTTGTTTAAGGCCAACTACCGCTTTCTCAATAACTTTTGCTTCTTTGACCATATCTCTGAATTTTTCTGAGTATAACCATTCGTCTGAGGTTGTTGTGTCCAGAGTTGGTTTGAGCGACTTGTTTAACAGAGGAGTGATAAAGGATTTTCTCGTGACTGACTGTTGGTGGAAAATCTCCGACAAGAGTTGGCCTACATGGCACAAGTGTTCAGAAAATTTTTCTTGATCTATACCATCTTCTGGTGCTTCTAACATCATTGATATTGCAGCGCCCAAGGCTAAGATTGCCGTTCCGACGCAATTTGAGTATCCACAAAGTGTTTATCTCTCTTCTTGGCAATATCTGTTAGTATTGGTATAATATCTGTGTTTACCTTTGGAGCCTCCGTATAAAATTCATCTTTCCTTGAATAAATTTCTAAGATCTGATCTCTTTTCTTCTCTGGGAGCCCCTCTTTCATCCATTTCATCCATGTGACTCTCAACTCCTCGTGAAAGTTAATTTTTAAGTGTTTAGAATCATTAGAATCGATTCCAGCAGTTTTTGGATCTCGTCTCTGTTGGTATCCTCCTTGGCAATTGACTCAGTCTGTTCTGTACAGACTATGGACTGTTCTCCGACTGAAGCAGAAGCGTTTTGAGAGGGCACGTCTTCTTTTTCAGTCATTGTCTCTACTATAATATCTGAAAATAAGTAACAAAGGAGGAAATAGAGAGATAGATCAATGCAGAGCACTTGTTGTGCATTTTCATGAAATCTTGTTCTTATTGAACTTTTTCACGAGATACTAAATATCAGTTTTTTTTTTTTTTTTTTTATTAATGGCATACATAAGATCTGAGTAGCACTTGTGCGTTTTCGTGAATTTTTGTTCTTATTGAAACTTTTTCACGGGATGCTCAATGTCAAAAAACGTGTGGCTTTTTGACAACTCAACAGCATAAATAGACCTGAGTAGCACTTGTTGTGCGTTTTCGTGAATTCTTGTTCTTGTTGAACTTATTCACGAGATACTCAACGCCAAAAACGTGTGGTTTTTGACGACTCAACGTTCGTGTGGAACTGAAGAGTATTATCTATTTAACCTACCATTGGACTTTCGTTCTCCAGTCTTGGACTGAGGCGGGATATCTGAGTGACTTGGTGTCGAGACAGATGTCTTTCCGGCGCCTTCGGTCAACTGCCTAACCATGTTTGTTAGGTTAGTTATTTGATCCTGCATCTCCTGCATCTTTTTGTCCGCTCTACGACCTCTTTTATGTCTGTCCTGAGAGTGAGATCTTGACCTTTTTCTTTTCTTCGAGTTCGACATAATCCTGAAACGTTTATTGATATTTATTGATATAATTTTCCGTTACACTGTTGAAGACGTCGTGAAATCGTCACACAACAAAACAATATGAAGATAGATGGCGACGGCGACAAACAGGTATAGAAAGGCGGTATAACCCCCAAATTTGAATATATGTTACACTCTAAAACGTTGTGGAATTAAGCACTGACAAGCAGTACTACATTGTTAATTCTCTATCATCGAGAACGAGACGGTTAATATAAT